>NC_090865.1:458011-573011 GCF_024217435.2 Syngnathus scovelli
AAGTTTGGATTTTTTCGAATTTTTTATTTAGTGTGTGTAGCCTTATAATGAATACAAGTCTGCCCTTTGCTTCAACTGTCGAATAAAAAAAAAAGTGTTACATTCTTGTAAATGGAGCTAGTGGCTGAGACAGCAAAAGTGTCAAGGATCTGAAGAAAGCAGAACAAAGGAAGGAACCAGATATGGCTGCCTTCAATCTTTTGCCTTTTATTGTAAGCAGTTGTCGACGCACCTGTGAAAGCACGCTTGCTTTTCACTCAACGTCTTCAACCCCCGAGTGGACAAATTCGATTTATCACGCTGACTAACAAATATTTCCACCACATCTCAGTGGAAGATTTGAGCCAAGTCCTCATTATGATCAAATGATTTTCAAATGGCTGTCTTTGAAAGGGCAAGGACGCTATGGAATTCTTAAAATAACTCAGCCCAACTTTATTTACAAATGGGAAAAAGGGAGGGAGGGAGGGAGGGAGGGAGGGAGGGGAAAGATAAATTGGAAACATTTGAAATGGATCATAGCGTGCAAGAACGCACGTCCGTTTGACTCCCAGCTGTACCTGAGCCCGACTTTTGTTTCCAGACACAGACTTTTTCCCTCCGATCGGGATAAACAAATGTATAGAAGTGGGCTAAGGAGCGCTACACGGAGCTGAGACATATATACGAATATAGGAATGATCCTGAACAGGGAAGCCAACAGGCGCTGTCACAGGGGGATTGCGGCCGGCCGGCCAGCCGGCCAGCCAGCCGGCCAGCCCGCCAGTCAGCCAGCCCGCCCGCCAGCCAGCCAGCCAGCTCGCGCGTTACACACTTTGGGTGGGTCGCACTGAGTCTTTGAAAATTGCTCTGGCCACCTCATCCACCTTTCCCTCCCTTTAATGACTTCCAGATGAGGCAAATGTTGAAGCTGGAAAGCCTTCAAGGGCTGGGCAAAAAGGGGAGGTGATGTGAAATGCCACCCCAATCCCTCAATCTGGGATGACTTTGGAAAAATCCCCCTCTCTTGTTCTTGACGCCTGGCAGTGACACCGAGGGCGCACGGGCTGGGCTGGGCTCAGCTGGGTTCTCCCGCCGCGCCAGATCCATCTCCGTCCGGCAGTGCGCTACTTTCCGTGTTTAGTCCAAGCAGACCTCATGTCCGAGCATTTCTCCTCCGAATGGTCTGGCAGACGCTTCCATCTCGGGCGGGCCCTTTCTGTGGTGCCCACTTTAGAAAAATGACAAGCACTTTGTATGACATAAGAGTCACACTTGAAAAGTATCACCTTCGAAAACATGGATTATATTTGCATGCTGACCAGCAAACAGTACAGCGTGTGGTGATTAGTCGCGCTTAAAGGCTTCACACACACACACACACACTCACACACACTCACATACATACATAAGAGAGAGCGAGAGAGTGCGAGAGAGCGAGCGAGCGAGCGCTTGGCCCCCTCTTTTCTCATTCAGACATGCGTCCTTCTGTCCGTCCTTCTGTCCGTCCATCCGTCCCCCTTGCTTTTGCTCTCTTGTGGAAAAGCATGTCTGCTTTAGTGCTTTGCATTCCTGCGGTTTGACTGGCACTTCCTGCCATGAGTGAGAAGTACGGCGGCTGTAGAAGGAAGGGAACATTCCTTCAAGCGTGCTCCATTTTTCACCGCTCTTTTTCTTCTACCTCTCACATTCCCCTTGTATTTACAATTGCGATTGATGTCGGCGACAAATGGAAGCGTTCAAACGAGCGCTGTCGGCCTTATTAACGCAATGAATCCAAGCCTCTTTTCATGGCCATTGAGAAATTGACGTTTGCCAGCTCAAATGTGCAACCGCTATTGACAATTGTCTATAAAAGTGCAGCCGTGCTGGTGCTGGTGCTGGTGCTGGTGCTGGCTGTTCCTGTCAGCCCTGGCCGGCTGGCCGGCCGGCCGGCTCTTTTCCTCCATACTTACAGGAATTCACTCACACAGTGTAAGCTCACAAACGTGAACCCCAATGTGGTGCGGTCAAACCTTCCCGAAAGTCGAGTTATGTGAACGTCCCTCATCCGTGCAAAAGGTCAACAAAAAAAGTTTGGTTGGGGGAAAAAAAGGGACAGAAATGCGCTTCATCGTTGCCCTCGGGAGACCTGTGGGTTTGTGTGTGTGAGCTGTCAAATATTTGTGTACTTGCACATTTCATTTTGAGAGGTAAAAAGATGCAAAGTAGACTGCAAATGGACTACTGTGAATAATTTGATGTCGTGTGAATGGGCAAGCGTGATAACCCCGAGGCATGCTGTAAGCACCGTAGAAACGCAATGAATGCTTACATTGCCAGCGAGTTTGGAATGGGCTCGAATTAACTGGAAGGTGGTTTCCTTCAAAACACGCATGGGGCAGCCGAATTAACTGGAAGGTGGTTTCCTTCAAAACACGCATGGGGCAGCTTCACATGTTGACTTAAAACGTTAATGACGTGTCAACGCAGTCAAGAAAGAAAGTCTGGCTCGGTCGGTCGGCTTCGACATATAAACACTTGCTTTAGGTTAGGAAAGTGACATCATCTTTGCTTTGAGATATGAAACCTTGCCACTTTCTAGGTCAAGAGATTGTTGCCATTGAAGCGGGTACACGGCGTCAAAGGTGAAGCTCTTGTGCAAATTCTACTTTTGTTGTCATGACAATAACATGCATGTGGCATTCATCTTTTCTCTGAGATCTTTCCAAAATCCGCAGCCTGTTATTGGTGTTAAAGTCCATGACTGATTTAGGTCCAAAAATGGTGAAGCAGCATTTAGTTGAGTGGTTGTTGGACACCGTTCTTGCGGGAGTTGTGGTGCCCACTGATTGCAGTACTCAGGAATTCCAGTCCAAAACCGAAGCAGGTAGACTATATACAAACAAGTTGGTACACAGTGTTCTGAAAAGGAAAGGAAAGAAAAAGAAAAAAAAACAAAGAAAAGAAAAGGGTGAGAACGGGAAGAGACAAATTTGCAGGCTGGCTAAGCGTGTAAGGAATGCAGCAGACTTAAACAACATCCTGAGTGAAGAGAGGAGGAGCTAGGCTAGCTACCACTGTGCTTCCTTCCTTCCTTCCCTCCATCCAGGCTAGGCCAGGCCAGGCCAGGCCAGGCCAGGCCATTTATTAAGGGGAAATAAATGTGCAGCCTGCTGCTGCAGTCAGCTTTCTGACACCTAAAATGTAGAACACTAAGAATCTTCAAGCAGCGTAATCATTTCAAATATAGAGCGGCAAGTCAAGTGCTTAGTGCTTAGTGCTTAGTGCTTAGTGCTTAGTGCCTAGTGCCTAGTGCTTAGTGCTTAGTGCTTAGTGCTTAGTGCTTAGTGCTTAGTGCTTAGTGCTTAGTGCTTGCTCCTGGTTCCCATTCTGCATGTGTGTGTGGCTTTCCCAAAACATGAATGTAAGGTTCATTGAAAAGTAAAAATGATGCGGATGTGAAGCCAATGACTTCTCTGAATGGGAATGGGCCACTTTGCATAAACATCAGCCCTATTTTCATTCCCAGAGCAAGTCGAGCGCAAAGCGCAGTCCAAGCCGACGCGTGGGTGGAGCTTGCTTTCTTTCTTTGGGCCAGACTTTGCATGGCTAGAATGGCATGGAACGGAGCTGCTGCTGCTGCTGCTGCTGCTGCTGCTGCTGCTGCTGCTGCTGCTGCTGCTGCTGCTGCTGCTGCCGCTGCCATCCTCCTTCAAGTCAATATCAACTGGCTTGGCAGTGAATGAATTGTGTCGCATCCGTACCAAAACAAAGGAGGCTGTTCAATAGCCACACAAAATAGGGCAACCACAGCAGCAGACTTTCAAATAACAAGCATCAGGATAAGAGTTGAACTCTTGTCTGGGAGAGGAGATCAAGTCAGCACAACCTGAATGCCAGCGTGCCAAGCTTTCAAGCTCACGTTTTTCCCCTTTCCTCCTTTTTGATGACTGCAAATCCACTTTTACAGCTCAATTGAATAATATTGACATACGGCATTTGGAGAGGAAGTTCAAAGTTGTCGGGAAACCAAGCCGGCCGGATCCATGACGAACGAGGTGGCAAAATGGGAGGACGCCGCCGACCCGTCCGTACTTGTGGGTGGCCGAAATAGAAGTCTATCCAAACACTGGCCGCTTTCTTGTTCTTTTGATTTTCTTCACAGTCATCAACATCAGAACACGATGTGATGTTTTGGCCTGGCTCTTCCAAACATCCGTACTTGTGGCCTCTATTTTTACGTGCAATTTTGATTCAAAGCAGACAAGGATTACATAAGGCGTCCATCCCCGTATAAATTTCACATATTCTGGAATCGTTCTTAGCTCAGCGATTCGGACTTTTTTAGAACGACGCACATAATGTACAGTCAAATGAACGCATTTGTTAACGCGTAAACTTCATCTAAAATGAACTGAATTTAAAGACAGTCAAAACAAAATAAAAAAACATTATAAACATATGTACGTACAAATCTATCGTAGCAATTTCCATCCCATTCAATTTAGTTGCCTTTCTTTTTTTTTTTTTTGCCAAAATTCATTGAGCTTACGAATCCCGTTCCAGCCAACTCGAGTCCCATTTCCAGCTGGAAAAAAAAAAGCATGATGCTGTCACCTCCCTGATGTTTGCTCATCTTTGATCTTATGAACTCAAGCCATGCTTCTGTGAAACTCACCGTATGTTTTTGCCAAAAAGTGTCCAACCTGAATGTTTTTCTTTATAAGAAAACGCTTCCGTCTGACCACTCCATTCCCGCGCCAGAAGCGCACAAGAAGTTGCTGTCACCCAAAGTCGACAATCCATACTTGCCAAAACTTTTTGGCCGGCCGGCCAGCCGGCCGGCCAGCCTCCTTACACTTGTGTGCCGCTTTTTCCCTACTTGTTGATGACGGTCTTCACACTGGACCGTAGTCGTTTTCATTTCAAAAGCTCTCAATTCAATTCTTCCCCAACATACCAAATCTCAAGAATGACACTAGACCTCAAAAGTCTACACACCCCTGTTGAATTGCCCAAAATAGAATAAGAAAAACAAGTCATTGCAAAACTTGATTCAACCTAACTCAATTTAAAAACAAAACTATTTTTCTGCAATAAAGTAATCATAGGCAAGTGAGACAACATGGTTGCACAAGTGTACACACCCTCTTATTTATAGTTATGAAATGATAGGTCTTGGAGTTTTAGAAAGTAGATTTTATGTTTGAAAACTCAATCAGCTTTTTGGGATTAGACTTCTGGATCATAAGAGAATATTGCTTGACGTTAATCGTATCCGTTCTGGTTTCATTGCGACAGATGCTCGTAAAACTGGAATCAAAGGACTAGGGCGAGAAAAATTGAAAGATGTAATCAGCTTGTCCAGCAGCCCAAGCAAGCAAGCACACACACATGTTGGAGCACTCACTCACTGCCTCACTCACTGCCTCACTCACTGCCTCACTCACTGCCTCACTCACTCACTCACTCACTCACTCACTCACTCACTCACTCACTCACTCACTCACTCACTCACTCACTCACTCACTCACTCACTCACTCACTCACTCACTCACTCACTCACTCACTCACTCACTCACTCACTGCCTCACTGGCTCACTGCCTCACTGCCTCACTCACTCACTCACTCACTCACTGCCTCACTCACTCACTCACTCACTCACTCACTCACTCACTCACTCACTCACTCACTCACTCACTCACTCACTCACTCACTGCACCCTCTTGGGTCACAGGCTAATCTGGCTCTAATAACAGCGGCCGGTCAGGGCTTTAACAGGTGAGGTGAAGTCACGGCACAGGAAATACGAGTCAGCTGAGATAAAAACAATGATGTAAGGTCACGGCCCGCCCACACCGGGACGGGAGAGTAAGACACTGTCAACAAGAGCAAAGCCAAGAGGAGCTAAATGATTTGGCACACACCCGACAAAATGAACCAAAGTCAAATGATTTTGATGACACTTCCAAAAGTGAACACAAATGGCTTTTTTTCAAAGTCCTACCCAAACAACCGACGACGCCAATCAAAACACGAGCTGTCACTTTTGAGAATGCAAATGTTTTGATTCAATTCAAAGTCTTTTAAGGCAACACGACTGACTCATGCGTCGGACATTTGTGTGAATAAGGGCCTATTAAAGTTTGCTCGGGCCGGCTAAGCCAGCAGCGCCAAAATCACCGAGCTGAGCTCCAATTCCAGTCAAACACCTTCACTCGCTCACTTCAGCTGCTGTGTGTGTGTGTGTGTGTACTGTAACACAGGATGTAATTAACTGGGCATATCCTGCTGTGAGCGACAATCTGTACAGTCAGGTGGCTTGCTTTGCCTCCCTCCCTCCCTCCCTCCATGCCTCCCTCCCTCCCACCCATGCACACCAAAGGGACTGAGGTTAAGCAATCATTACTCACCCAAAAATATGAAAAAAGGCGCCCCCCATGACCTGCGGAAGGGAGAGCATTTCTTCTGCTTGGCTGCTGCGTTCATCATGTATTAGTCTGCATCGCATCGCATGGCAACCCTCAAATTGTCTCTGGAAAATGTACAAAACATTTCTGACAATGTGTGTGGGCTGACAAAAGCTCATAGGAATGTTCCGATTAAGAGCAATAATCCAAGAATTTCCCTTGTCACCTTTGACCTGTGGTAACTTGCCCCTTAAATGGAAATAGCCATGAGAAGGTTTGGAAAAAGAAAAAGAATACCTCAAAGTGGTTTCCTTGAAAAATGAATGGGCACATGTTAAGATAAACAATGATTCTCTTCTGGTGGCTCACGGAGCAGACCATCAAAAATCAAATCAAATCAAAAAGGAGGTTCAGATAGTACCAATTTTTCATGGTTACAAATGACAATGAAGTAAAAAACACAAACATAATGGTTGAATTTGCTCCATTTGATTTTGGCTGGCCAAACTACAGCACATAATCTAGATCCAGATCTTTTTTTTAAGCAGATTATAGAAGCACTTTGCTACAATTACTGACCAAGCATCTATTTTCAAATGCCTGAAAGGAAGTGGTGACTATTTTCCAAGACAACAATAGTCAGTCTGTTGGTGCAGCGCACGCTGGGAGAACCTCACGCCTGTGTGAGAAAGAACACAGAGATGGATGGATGGATGGATGGATGGATGGATGGACGGACGGACGGACGGACGGACGGACGGACGGACGGACGGACGGACGGATGGATGGATGGATAGACGTACGTCATTCAGGAGGCATCGAGTCAGCTGTCTGGCATGGCCGTCATTTATGCAATGTTGAGACAAATAATTATGTGTGTTCGCATAACAAGGATTCAGTGTCAAATAAACATCACATGCAGCAGCAGCAGCAGCAGCTCCAAGTCTAAGGCAATGGAATCCAGGAAGAGAGCCCAGCCTGCTGGGTAGCACAAGTGGAAAACATTCAGACGGCAAAGGCATCCAAATGCCAAAGGTCAATGACTAGGAGTTAACGCATCAAAGAGGACCTCCGCGGCCGTATCATCGGGCAGTCAAGCGTCCGTCCGTCCGTCCGTCCGTCCGTCCGTCCTTCCATCCATCCATCCATCCATCCATCCATCCATCCATCCATCCATCCATCCATCCATCCATCACAACTTCCTCCTCAAGATGTTTTGGAACAGCTGGCAAATATTCCCTTCATTGGTTTAATCCCGGTGGGTGTAGCGGACAGGTCAGCAAACATTTGGCTGTCCAGTCTTGCACAATTCATTTCTGCAGGTCTGAACACTGCAATTGTGCCCCTCAAATTGCTTGTCGGAACTTCAAAAGTACAATCATTGTTAACTTTGACATTTTCAACAATGTTTGACTATTTTTGTATTTATGAAATATGTACGTCTATATTATTTGAATGGACTCAAATGAATGAAAGCCCTTTGAAAAGTGTGCAAGCGTGCCTTTCGTGGCCCCTGCTTGTGCTGCACTTTGTCAGTGTTTGGCATTTCCCCAAGCCATCACCTCGCCTCATGACATCATTTTTCATCCTCTGCAAGCAAGAACATTGACATCCCAAGTCTCGCTGTTTTTCCGCCTCTCTCGAGTTGTTGTCAGGTAGCATGTATGAGAGAGAGAGAGAGAGAGAGAGAGAGCGAGAGAGAGAGAGAGAGAGAGAGAGAGAGAGAGAGAGAGAGAGAGAGAGAGCCTTCTCATGCCTTTGCTGCTTTCTGCAGCTGGCACACTTTTCATCCACCCCACCCCACCCCACCCGCCCATTGGAACTAACAGGGGTGTAGAAATTTTGAATCAGAATGTTTTCACCTCTCGGTGCAGAGTGGCATGGGCTCGTGTTCCTCTGGCTACACCCACTGGGCTGGTATTTAAGCTTGAGTCCCCCACCATCCTTTCATCAGTCAGCTAAGCAGCGTAAACAAGAGCCAGCCGGCCGACCAGCCAGCCAGCCAGCCAGCCAGCCAGCAAGACTCTTGCCACAAGAACCGATCCAACATACAACAGAGTGAGCACTTTGCGAACAATCATGTCTGCGGAAGCTTCAGCAATCTTCTCTCTTCTTCTGCTCATTGTCTCCTCATTGGTAAGTAGGTTTTCCCTCAGCCGTCCAGCATCATTTGTTGCCACTTAGCAGTCATATCAAGTGTCATTGACCTGTTAACCTGCAATTATTTTCATTGACACAGACAGCACCTGATCTTGGAATCTTGAAAATCAATGATATTATTTCCATTGTGTATGTCAATAGTGCTGTAGAAATACTGTAAACATTGAAAGCAACGTGAGTGCAGTGTGATGTCGCCCTCTTGTGGACGTTCTTTAAAGATGTCTATTTTCAATTGAACAGCCACAATTAGTTTCTGTAACGTCAGTAGCCACAACGTAAGTTACACCTTGGAGCTGAATGAACATTTGGATTTTTCCATATTTTTCTTCATACATTTTAACGGTGGCTAACTGCTTTTCTTGATTCTTGCAGACAGGGGCCCAGGAATGCTCGCAGCCCTGTGCCTGCCCCTCCGAGCCCCCTCCCTGCCCAATAGGCACCAGCTTGGTGCTGGATGGCTGCGGTTGCTGTAAAGTGTGTGCCAGGCAGCTGGGGGAGCCTTGCAACCTGCTGGAGCCCTGCGACCACCACAAGGAGCTCTACTGTGACTACGCACTGCTGAGCGACACCGACACGGGCATCTGCATGGGTAACACTTTCCATATGTATAATTCATGAGGGATTGTGAAGTTGGTGAAAGCTTTGCGATTCTTTCTCTGGAACCTGCATCATTATGATGTCATGGATTAATTATTTATTTGCCCCCAGCTCAAGAGGGTCAATCGTGTGACCTGGGCGGCGTCGTCTACCGCAGCGGCGAGTCCTTCCAGCCGAGCTGTAAACACCAATGTGTGTGTATGAACGGCGAAATCGGATGCGTGCCCACCTGCCCCAGTAACGTCCGCTTTGCGTCCCCCGACTGCCCGTACCCTCGCCGCATCCACATCCCGGGAAGGTGCTGCGAGGAGTGGGTGTGTGAGCAGACCCCTCAGGACCACCTCTATCAGTCAGTCATGGGCGGTCAGTAGCGACTTGATCACATCGCTCCGTCGAATGAGCCATCCATCGTGTTAAACGGCCCGTGCGCCTCTGCCCTCGCAGGAGCTTCTCAAATTCATCCGTTGCCCTCCTCCAAACCCGCGGCAGGCTTCAGAGAGGTTCCCCTTCGAGGCGCGGAAGCCGAAAGTCCCCGAGATAACTGCATTGTCCAGACGACAGAGTGGAGCGAGTGCTCGGCCACCTGCGGCATGGCCGTCTCGTCCCGCATCACCAACGACAACCGGCGCTGCCAGCTGGAAAGACAGACCAGGGTCTGCATGCTTCGACCCTGCGAGAGCCAGCAGGAGAAAGAAATTAAGGTTCGGGAGGTTTGCTTTCGCTTGCTTTCTTTCATACAGATCACTCATGATGTATTGATTTGCTCATTCTCTCCCTCAGCGTGGCAAGAAATGCGTGCGGACACCAAAGGCCCAGAAAGCCATGCGCTTTGAGTTGTCGGGCTGCACCAGCACCAGGTCATACAAACCCAAGTTCTGCGGCGTTTGTACCGACAACCGCTGCTGCACGCCTCACGCCACCGTCACCGCCGAGGTGGAGTTCCGCTGTCCCGAAGGAGACGTGTTCAGGAAAAAGATGATGTTCATCAAGACTTGCTCCTGCCACTTTGACTGCCCGCGAGACAATGACATCTTCCTGGCTTCCAACACACGGAGGATGATGGGTGACTACGAGCGCAGCGTGCGATATTGACTTTTACGTTGACTGCATGTGTCCCCCCCGATCTGACCACTACAAACACGCCATTTCATCCAAAGGCGGACATTTGCCCTTGCTTTCAATTTAGTTTGGACGACGTTCTTCTTGAAATTGTTCAGAGACCCAATTCAAATCTCAAGGTAATATCTTATTGACACGTTTCAGTTTGGAAGAAGAAAGTGAAAGGTACAAACGAGTCCAACTGGTTGACAATTATTGTATCCCTTGTGAAAAGAGCAATAGTTGCCACAGTGGTGTATTTGGCTCCAAGCAAAACGATTGTATTTGGCTCCAAGCAAAACGATTGCGCAAGCCGCATGGGTTCAGTCCCCCCAGTGACGATGTGAATGTGAGTGTGAATCAACAAAAGCGATATTTACCACTTTTTTTTCTTTTTAAAATGTCAACAATCTTGGCCAAATTCTGGCCCCCATTGAGACAAGTTGGTGTGCAAGTTTGTACTGATTTGCCCAATGACAAATTGTAATTGACAAAAAGCCACAAGAATGTGGAGATGCTGGTAGACTGAGGGTGTCCACATATGGCAAGAGAACCCTTCATGCCTAGTTGATCTTTTATGCATATATATATATAAGAAAAACAAGTTTATTGTTAAAATATATTTGGCTTTTGTATACTGACTAGTCTGAAAAGGAACTTGTAGCGATTGCTGATACAACTTCATTATTTCCATCTTATTTAAAAAAAAATCGACAATTTTGGCAGCAAGCAAATACATAGTGTACAAGTGTGAATACTTTGAGACTGTGTACAGTTTTGTACTATAAGTTATGTTTAACGCTGACTGTATTGTATTGTTTTAGTTTTTCCACTGTAACCACCTGACTAAGATACTAAGGAGTTCTTGTCTGTTGCACTTTTGTCTTTTTTCTAATAAACAAAGTATATTTTTATACATATGCTGAGTGTTGCTCAGATGTTTGAAAAATGTTTCGGTGAAAAAGACAAAGTATTTCTACTTGGTTCCTTTCTATCGCCATCCCAGCTCCGCGCGCTATTCCCTTTGCGACCGCAAGGGGGATTTGGTGCATCAAAACAACCGCTGTGAATTGAGTTGGGGTGGATCGTGCTGCTGTCTGCTAGCTTTGCTGCAGTGCGATCGCCTCATCTGCCAGGCTGCTTGCCACCACCACCACCACAATCGTGCAGCAGGTTACTCTTTGTATCTTCCTTTCTTTCTTTCTTTCTTTCTTTCTTTCTTTCTTTCTTTCTTTCTTTCTTTCTTTCTTTCTTTCTTTCTTTCTTTCTTTCTTTCTTTCTTTCTTTCTTTCTTTCTTTCTTTCTTTCTTTCTTTCTTTCTTTCTTTCCCTGGGTATCAGGACTAACGATGCATGTCCACCTGATGGAGCGCGCAATCCACCAAGACGTTGTCCCACGTACATTGTGCTCATACGATTGCAAAAGATCAACTTTACGAGAGCCGAGCTGCTGTGTATTTTGAAGGTGTTTCCGGTGTTCATGCTAGCTTGACGCAGCAGTGTCCGAACCGCGCCGACCACTCCCACGCGCAATTAGGGTGCGTGGAGGTGACAATGTAGCCTGCAGAGTGGATGACAAACAGCATAACTGCACAAGAGTACAGGTAAATAAACTCTACCATTTTTTTTCAAATGACATTTTTGATTTGTCTGACAGTTATTGTGAATCATAATAATTTGCAGCGGAATTTATGTGTCAAAGCCATACACGCTCTAAAATATGATTCAGCATTTATGTTACATTTTCATGTTGGTAACCTTCACAGTATTCCTGTTAGCCAAGTAAAAAGATTCAATGTTGTCCATTCTGTTGTTGAATCCTGCCTAACGGTGTATCATAGGGCTACTACGTGCATGCTGCTGCGCCATGCCTACCTAGTCAAATCTAAAGTCATGTTCTGTGAGAGCTGTCGAGGCCCACGCAGTTTGGCCCGCAGAACTTCCCGGTCCGTTTAACTCTAAACTCCCACGGTGCATTTCTGCTCATCTCAGAGAAGAATCTCCACCTGGAGGCACTGCGGACGTCGTAAAAGGAAAACATGGACTTCTCCAAGCAAAAGTGGTGTAGAAATGCTTCCACGATTGATTGAACTGTATGTTCAATAGCGATGAAACTTCTTGTTGTGTTCATTTGCGAAAACACATTGCTGAGCAAATCTGCTAACCTGTTTATTCATCTTCTTTTATGAAACACTGACTGCTGACTGCTGACTGCTGACTGCTGACTGCTGATGATGACATCTAAAATTCTCCCTCTGGCGAACTGGTGAGTAAAAGAGAAGAATCAATGATTGAGTTGACTGTGTCGATTGGGAGGGAGCGCTGCACAGTTGTTGTTTTCTAATACAGAGTGCAAGCTCATATTTCAAATATTGCATTCACATTATTTTGCTTTTTGCATGCCTCGCTTTTAGTTGGAATATTTGAGCAAGCCGTGTTGCAGTGCAGTTGACTTTTATGCTTTACCAAATGTGTCCAGCAGGTTGTAGCAGAGAGCAATATGGATGAAATAACTGAGCAGGTGGTCTAATTTAGAATGGATCATCATCATCATATGACATCATGTTTAGCCACTATAGTGTAGCACGGATTCATATGTTTGGGCAGTTCTTGACTTGGAGCTTGTGGGGAAGAAAAAATAAATCGCTCTGCAAGTGTGTCTCATGAATGCATTGATGCTGGTTCAGCTGATCTTGCAAAATAGGAGTGGTTTACTTTACGCAACATCATTCCAAATGTTTCATTACCATGATGGGCTTTTTGATTAATGGAAAATATTAATCACTCCTGTTAAATTCGGAGTTATTATAATAGCCTAATGGTTTACTTGCATCGTAGGCTAAACGTATCATTTTTGGAGCCTGGTAACTTTGTTCTTATTCTTATTTTTCCTCGCTGTGTAAAATTTGAAAATAATATGTAGACTGTACTCTCCATATGATTGTAGCATTCTCCCTTGAACATGGTCTTGAGCATTAATGTGGAAGTGGCATCCTCCCCCCAGGGGGCTGCTGTCACTTCATCTCGGCAGACAATCTGGCTCAGCACCTGCTTCTGACACTGGGAGGGAGGGAGGGAGGGCGGGGAACCTGCCATGATAGCCAAGCGGGGGTAGGTTGAGGGCAAATGGTGGCCTTTTGTGCTGGGATGGGATGCATGGGATGCATGGGATGGATGGGATGGATGGATGGGTGGGATGAATGGATGAGATGGGGGTGCAGGGTTTAAATGTGGAAAGAAAGCCAAACTGTACAATCTGCTGATGTGTTGTTCTGAAAATAGCACTCCCCAGACAAAAGTGGCTTAGATATGCCAATTACAGGCAGCCATACAAAGAAGGCCGGCCACTCCTGCCATACCATACGTCTCCTTTGTGCTGAATGAGCAGCTGATTAGTTTGTTAGGCTTTAGTTTGGATGAAAATGCTGAGCGAGCTCAAACTTTAAGGGAATCTTTTGACCTGTTTATGCAGTATTTCTGGAATTAGACTGTGTTAAATCCATCATGTCAAATATTTCTACTGTATTCTAAAAATATACACATTAATTATTTGAGGGTCATCTTGTGTATGATCAGCTAGGATAGAGTTCTGCTAACTTAGGTAGGATAAGCACTATTGAACATGGATGGATGGATGGATGGATGGATTTATAGGTTGCTTTTCAAGAGACCCATGCATGCTTAACAATAAATCCCAGGAGGATTAAAATGTGTGTGTGTGTGTGTGTGTGTGTGTGTGTGTGTGTGTTTGTACTTGCGTGTGCACTGCATAGAGCCATGTTGTTAAATGTATACAACAAATTACCCGATTTCAACATCATTCTCCATAATGAAGAAAATCACTTGGAACATTTTTTAACCTATGTGTCAATATTACTAGATTTATTATTTGCAGTATAGTGAGATACCATGAATGATGTTTAGCGTGCTCTCGCTCGGCAACCATATTGCATTATATAACCAATGCCGTCCAAACACAATCATAGCTGTGATCCTCACACAGACTGTTCAATAATAGATGGATGGATTGACTCCCTGGAATCCAATCAGCAAGCAGCCTCTTTTTCATGAATTTATTTAAATGAGTTGCGCTCTCCCTTTTCCCTCATGCAGTCCCAAGGGAAAATGGATGTATTGATTTTTACGAGTCGGGGATCATCAGTATCCTTGGTTACAGATGATAAAGCTCCACCAAAAAAAAAACCGCACACAAAAAAAAAACCTCAGTAAGACAAAGGACGGCGATTGGTGCAGGCTTTTCACTTTGCTCCTACCATTGGCAAATACACTTGCTTCATTACATAGCAGCCCCCCCTCTGAACAATGTCATATTGTAACCCCGGGTCTTGTCTTATAGGCTTGATGATCATTGCACAACAGGTTGTTATTTGGCTTCAGGAACATGTATACAAAATATTCAAAGAACACGAAGACAAGACGTTTATTCATTTTTTTCACCATTACTTTTGGACAGTGTGCTATTTGTAATGAATGCGTATACAAACTAAAATCCTTTAGAACATTCTTTTTTCATCATGGGTGGAGTTTTCTTTGGTATGTTGCTAAATTTTGTACAGGCAGAATTGGGTGTAATTGATCGTTTGTGTCTTTGTGTTGGAATGAATGACGTCTATTCCCAGCAATCATAGTGGCACCCTGCATTGGCCTCCAAATCGTGCTGGTCGAAAGCGCAATATGCCCGATTAGGCAGAAATAGACTCGTCGGGTCTGTGCATGACATTGGCAGCCGCTCAAGTAGAAAAATGCAAGATATTCTGCACATCTTTTAGCAAGTGTGTGGTTTTATGGAGCCCCACTCCCTCTCCAAGTCGCACTGATGAAAAATGGTTTCCCCTCCCTCCAGCGCTGAAGTTGCCCATCTTTGCACAGCGACTCCGGCTGCTCCGGTGCCTGTAAGACTAAGCAGAGGGCAAAGCAATCGGACGCGACGCGACGCGCTCGTACCTAAACACATTGCAAGCTGCTGGATGAACGCTTATGAATCACTACTTGGCTAATTCTACAAATAGAAGAGATCTATCATTTGCAAGAACCGATTTTTACACACTGACGTGGTTGTTTTCTGCTGGATGATCAGAGCTGAGCCGGTGAGTGAATTTCCACCGCTTAAAGCCAGCCAATTTGTTGACATCTTTTTTCCCCCACATTCAGCGCCATTTGCAGACAGGTGCACCCACCGCCCCTTTAATTGTTTGTTGCTGCAAAACGAGCCCTTTTCTTTTCTTTTCGTATGTTTTTAAACATTGCATATGTCGGTAAAACCTTGCGTTTGATTTGGATGATATTTTTTGGGCTCATTTGGACCCGTGCGCGTCGCTTAGTCAATGCTGTTACGAGTGCGCATACGAGCAGATGTGATTCAATGGTGGGTCGCCTCAAAAAATAAATTGCATGATTCATTATTGTGTTTTCGAGGTGTCAAATTAGAAGGCTACTGAGCGGACATATGGTCCCGAATAGCAAAAAACGCCTATATACAGCAGCATTGGAGCAGGGGGCGCCTGTGAGTGTGTTTTTTTAATTCAAATTGATTGTCTTGTCGCTTTTCTCCCCCTGTGGCTTCCTTCCTTCCTTCCTTCCTTCCTTCCTTCCTTCCTTCCTTCCTTCCTTCCTTCCTTCCTTCCTTCCTTCCACCTGTCTTCTTCAACCATCCACTTCACGTTTGCATCTTAAATATATTGGAAAAAGTTTCCTTTATTGTCTTAATCATTCAAATACACATTTAGTTCTTTAGTTTGATTTAAGAGTTTAGGAGTTTGTCTGATGAAATTTGTGATGCATTCATTGTTAGTAAACATACAGCCGGTATGTGGTTAAATAGCATGAAATACACCACCCAGTCTAACGAATGCATGACAGTTTGTGCGATGAGTGTTGCCATTTTAAAATGAATGATGATCATTGATGTGTCATCAGTGGATTGTGTTGTTGCCAGTAAATTGACTGTACAATGACACAGTCACAGACATTGTCACTGTTGTCCATGGAAACGACTCGAAATGAATTATGTGACAGCAAAGAAAAAGTATCTCACCTGCCCCCTGGTGGTGGCGGCAAAGTTCATGAACATACATGGCCAGAAGATCAAATAAAACACACCAATATGACAAAATACATTTGAAAAGTCTTTTTAGAACCAGTTGCAATTTCTGTTCTCGACAAGGTCTGCCGCTAGAGAAGTCAGACATGTCAACGAACATTGGAGACCTCTATTGTTGATTATTATCCTTACAGCGAGTCAGTGTGCCAGTCAGGTCAATTCTTTTGAAGCAATGGTTTTCAGCTAAAATTAGTTTCACTCTATATTTATCTTTTTCCTCATGTTTGTTTCATCTCGCACTCAGAGGACAGTGATTCATTTGTTGTGACTGGAGTGAACAAAACGGAGTGTGATGTCTCCATTTCTCCACTCACTGCCTTTTGTAGTCTACGTTCCTTCTACATTGGCAAGTCTTATTGTTTTGCTTGTTTGCTTGACAAAAAATCTTATATATTGTATATGTTTTTTTTTTTTTTTTTATGATGATGTGAAGTTGAAATCTCAACAAAATCTTTATGAAGTGCCCAGTAGGGCTGTCAGTCTGGAATATTCCAACATATACAAATAGTTTGCTGCCTTTGATTTCATGTGGGTCAGGCTAGTTTCTGGATTTCCTCCATAGCTTGTGTGGGTGGTGGGACGGGCGGACGGGCGGACGGACGGACGGACGGCTGCACTCCACGTCAGAGCAGTGTCCTTTAATCCCACACAGGGCCCGATTAATTCTAAAGCCGCTTTCTGTTTTTAAGCTCACGTTCAGCGCTCTGACTCAGGCTAGCATGCATGCCTGCCTGCCGTGTACTTCATTTTCACAAACGCATTCCTAATAAAATAATAAATCAAATCAAACATTCTTGGATATAAAGACTCATTTGGAAGTTGAAACTTTGAAACCATCTTCAAATGAAAATTGTTTTGATTTCAACAATGATGTTTCTCAATGTTAATGTGCAGGACAAACTTTAACGTGATTTAAACATTAAGCCTGGGATCGTCCAAATTTTGCCTTGTGCCGAGTAGTTTGCTCAATATTTTGTCATATGTTCTTAAAGCAGCTGGCCATTGACTTCAAACAAGCTCAGCCTGACATCTGGACTCT
This sequence comes from Syngnathus scovelli, assembly GCF_024217435.2. NCBI lineage: Eukaryota > Metazoa > Chordata > Actinopteri > Syngnathiformes > Syngnathidae > Syngnathus > Syngnathus scovelli. Next base: position 475,398 of record NC_090865.1, read on the forward strand.
CTCTTTTTTCTGATTCTACATTTCGAGCCATCTACTGATTACAATTTGATTCCCTCATGACAGAATACCACCACAGGAGACCGTCCGTGTATTTTTTTATTAGGGGTAGCCTAAAAAAAAAATAAAAATAGGCTGACCAATAGAAATAAGATTAAATTATGTAATTCTTTTTTTTTTTCTTTTTTTTTTTGCAATTATGTTTTTATGTCCTCCTACCCACATCCAGAATGGCCATTTAGCACATATTGCAAATTGATTTGGCAGAGAAAAAAAAAATCAGCAGTGCTGCCCCGGACTAAAAAGTGCATACAGTCAGCTTTAGTCAGTTTGGCCGGCCGGCCAGCCAACCACATGCTGCACATGCTGCACATGCTGCACATGCTGCACATGCTGCACATGCTGCACATGCTGACTGAACACTCAAGCCATGAGAACATGCTGTTTTGAGCTGTTCTCTCTAGGTCCACCTGGTGCGTTGGAGCCCGCACTCCATTGCCTGTGCCGTGTCAGCACTTGTGTGGCTGTGGCAGCAAAAACTCAGCAGCACTGCAGGCAACCAGGACCTTTGGTGTCAGCAGAGTGACTGATGGAATACAAAGATAACACACTTTTGCTGCCTGCAATTGATTGTGTTTTGATCTAACCGTCCTATTTTGCGTCATGATCACGTAACAAAGACCCAGCTCTGGCTTTTTCTAGCATCACTGTCTTCATTCACCAAATTGCATTTGCCCTGAGCGAGCGCCACGTGGTATTCAGTTGACAACAAAATGGCCACCCCGAGATGGCTCAAAACAGGCGTATAGCATATTCATGGTCACGATTGTGTGCCACAGCGGTCACCATGACGACAGACGAAGCAGAGAGTCACCAGAAGAAGCCAAGGCAGCAAGAGGAGGCTGGCGGGGACGCCAAGCCGGCCTCTCCCGAAGACGAGCACCTCCGGCCTCGCAACCGCAACTCTGCCGGCGGCCGAGGCCTCTCCCGCCTCTTCTCCTCCTTCCTGAAGAGACGCTCGCAGTGTGAGAGCGAGGGAGGGGAGGAGGAGGAGGAAGAAGAGGCCAAAGCCCCCATTGCTGACCCTGAACCTGAGCTGAAGATTGAGGGAGAGGTGGCCCATGATCAGCACTCGCTTAGCAGCGCTGAGGCGCAGGTCAGGACTTTTTATTCGATACCCTGCCCCGATTCATCAGCCCTAATAATAAAGTGTGTTTCATCTTCTTCAGGCTGCCCAAGTAGAGAAGAAAGAAGGCGAGGAGGAGGAGGAGGCTGGAAAAGACAAACCGCTCAACAAGGAGAAAGCAGAGGCGGCTACGCTGGAGAAAGACGGGGATAACAAGAAGGACGAGGAGCAGAAGGAGGACGCTTCTGAAGGCAGCGGTAACCAAGAGAAAGAAGAGGAGGAATCCAAAACTCCCAAAGCTCCACGCCGCCCCAAAACCATGCAAGTTAAAGTCACCCTGCTGGACGACACTCTCTATGAGTGTGAACTGGACGTAAGAACCACTAACGGCATTCTTTTGTCATCTTTTCATGGGTGAACAACAAGGACCGCTTTATGACTCAATCATAAATCGAATAAATAGAAAGGCAGAGACGACAAGGCCCGTATGGGACGTGATGTGTGCTATTTTTAGAAGGAAACAGCTCTCGTTCGCTAAGCACCTGCTAAAAGCTATTAGTGGTCCTTTGGGCAAGAACACTGTTCCCCTGAGCCCCATGCAGCGTCATGAAAGAACTGGCTGTTACATTATCTATCAGGTGAGCACTTGCACTGAAATACTGTCGTTTTTTTTTTTTTTGTCGTCGGCAGAAACATGCCAAAGGCCAGGAGCTGTTCACAAAAGTATGCGATCACCTCAATCTGCTGGAGAGAGACTATTACGGGCTGGTCATCTGGGAGACGCCCAAGGTGAAGGTGAGCCGCTGTCAAAGTGTCACTCATTTGCTGGCGCCGTCCCGACCGACCGACCGACAGTAGCTCTGAATATGTATGTTCGTGTCACCGGGAAGCCGATTAACTCGTGGCACTCGCCCGCTCGGGGACCGAAGCTAGATGTTGACATGCCTCATTTCTTTTTGCAGACGATGATGGATCTGGCCAAGGAGATCCGCAGGCAGGTGCAAGGTAAGCTCCGTACGGGCCACAACCGGGCCTCCCCTCATCCTATAATTTGTCGTCCCTTTTTTAAGGGGCCAACTATGATTTCACGTTCAATGTGAAATTCTACCCTCCGGATCCGGCCCAATTGTCGGAGGACATCACAAGGTATCGTAACATTCTAAGCATTTTCTCCCTGTGAAATGAACGAGGATCCGAAAGCGTACTGTCATTCCTTGGCAACATTTGACCTTTTCGGCGTCATTTCCTGACCTGTCATTTTCCAGGTATTACCTGTGCCTGCAACTGCGCAAGGACATCCTGCAAGGGCGTCTGCCATGCTCTTTTGTCACCCTGGCCTTGCTGGGCTCCTACGCTCTGCAGTCAGAGCTGGGCGAGTATGACCCCGAGGTGCACGCCGCTGATTACGCTAAGGAGATGAAGATGGTTAAGGGGCAGACCAAGGAGCTTGAGGACAAGATGATGGAGCTACACCGCACTTACCGGTAAGAACATCCGTCGGCGGTGGTGGAAGTGCTCCTATATAAACTGGAGTCATTGGCTGAAATGGCATTTTGGCAAGTGGTCCAAAGCGCCACCTTGACTTGATTAAGAGTCATTTTGACTTTGCAGGTCAATGAGTCCAGCTCAAGCTGACATGATGTTCCTGGAGAACGCAAAGAAGCTGTCCATGTATGGAGTGGACCTCCACCCTGCCAAGGTGAACACAAGCAAATGGTCATTCTTTCAAAGTGCGATCTCCACGGTCTGAGAGCATGTGATGCTGGAGATGGAGCGGTGTCAGAGCTGTGTCCAGATCAACAAATGGCACGCATAGGAGAGAAAAAACACGTCTGCCCGCGTGGGCCCAACAACAGGAAGACATGTGACTTGTCAGATCTTAGAGCAGAAATCAGGTCAATCTGTTTGCATCAGCCGGGGGATTTCATTCTGCCCTGGTGCCTTTTACATGAACGTGCTGCCCCCTTGTGGCTCTTAGCAAAGAGTACAAGACAATCCTATTCAAGCCACTCAAACTTCTGCGTATGATTTAACGAATACATTTAGCATACGTTGATAGTCGTAAAAAATATCATGTCGATCCATAGATGTTCAACAAAATATGATTGCGATTTTATACTTCCTCAACTATGCAAATTCTAAGCCATTCCTCATTGTTTGTGTCAGGATCTGGATGGTGTTGACATCATGCTGGGCGTTTGCTCCAATGGTCTGATGGTTTATAAAGACAAACTGAGGATCAACCGTTTTCCCTGGCCCAAAGTCCTGAAGGTCTCATACAAGCGCAGCAGCTTCTTCATCAAAATACGTCCATCCGAGGTACACCGTCGTCATTCGGCCGCTTGTGCGAATGGTATCTTCAGCTTGCCGTCAGACATCTTGTCATCTTCTCTATCAGGTAGAACATTATGAGAGCGCTATCGGCTTCAAACTTCCAAACTACAAAGCAGCCAAGAAACTGTGGAAAGTGTGCGTAGAGCATCACACATTCTTCAGGTATGCTCCCGAGATGTTTCGACATCCCGACGATGTCGTTCCATGATCCAACTTTGTGCGCGTGCGTGCGCGCGCGTGCAGGCTGATCTCCACGGAGATGGTGGCAACTCCCAAAAAGTTTCTGGCTCTGGGCTCCAAATTTCGCTACAGCGGTCGAACTCAGGCTCAAACCAAACAGGCCAGCTCGCTCATTGACAGACCGGCTCCGGCTTTCCAGCGCACGTCTAGTAAGAGGAACTCCCGCAGTATGGATGGAGGTAGAGGGTCTATTTATTGATTGATTGATTGATTGATTGTGTTTGGCTATCAAGTTCTGTGAGCCGCTGTAATATTTGTTGTTTTGTGTGTTCGCTCAAGCTATGGCATCCACCCCGGGCACCAAATCCAGCCGTCCGGTCAGCGCCCCCATCATGTCGCCGCTGTCTCCCGGGGAGAGCACGCCGTCGCCTCTGCTGCACACCCTTCACCTGGCCCAGCGCAGCAACGGCTCCACGCCCAAGTTCCAGCGCTCGGCAGACAGGAAAGCCGAGCTGAAGGGCCACGGTCGGAAAAGCCAGAGCCCCGGACCGGAGTCCACTCCAGAAATGAAGGTATTGAGTATACTCAGTGCAATCTTATTATCTTTTATTGGAGGGGCTCCAACATCCAGTAGGACATACTGAAAACATACGTACATACGTACATACATACGTACATACATACGTACACTTAGCTTCCAAGGACTTGTGTGGGCTTTTGCAAGTGGCGCGTGGACTCGATTGTGATCATGTGCGAGCTGTGTGTGTACTAGCAGCCATTGGCCAGGAGAGAACGGAGACGTTCCCCCTCTGTGACCGCTGCCAATGGCGAACGAGAGAAAAAGAGCCAGGTTTGTTTACGTACAGGGCAAATGGTTTCAACGGCAGAAGCATCATACAAACGTGATTTTTTTTTTTCTTTTTTCTCTCTCTCTACTGGGAGAGCAGCACTCTCCTCAGGACAAAACAAAGATGGAAATGATGCGAGTGAGGAAGGTTAGCATGCATGTGCCAAGTCACCTAGTCTTCCTGCTTGGCTTGCCACACTTGCACGCCTTTTCTTTCTTGACTCTTATTTTTGACATCACGCCCATGCGCTGACTTGATTTTTCGAACCTTTCCACTGGCTGCAGTTGTTTGATGTGAAATGATGATGCATTTTGCCTTCATTGCTTGGAATCAGTCATTCAAATAACATTTGACACAATAAGCTCTGATTTGCGCTCGCTCGCTCGCTCGCTCACATCACTTTCTACAAATTGCTTGTGCTCAATTTAGACAAACGGTGAGTGATGTCGTCTTACACTTTGTGCTGTAAAAATACTGCTTTGATGAAAGGTGACAGTAGCCCGCCCAGTTGGCGATGCACTGCTGCAGGCTTTGCATGCAAATGCTGTCGTGAGTGCGTCTCTTGCGGTCGCTCGCTCGCTCGGTCGCTCGCTCGCTCTTTGCCAATCATTTTTCCCGGTTGATGATTCTGGCCCCGCCCGCCCGGCCGGCCGGGCTTCCGTTGCAAGGCAAATGCAATATTGTGAATGATTCCAAAATGATGTTTTGTGTTTTCTGCAGAAACGAGCTAAGAAACTTGAGGGTGAAACTATTTATATCAGACATAGCAATTTAATGTTGGAGGTTTGTATGGCGTTCACTTCTGTTTGGAATGTCGTCTTCATGTTTCTCTGCCTGCTTCATATTTGTGTCGACCTTTTTTTTTCTTTTCTTGTGTGCAATTAGCTTAACCCTAAAGGCTTGGCATGCACCATTTTCCTCTCTGACTCTGATGCAAGTAGCTTGATTTGATTTCTCTTTGACATTGTCACTTTCATGTCTCGTTTGGATGTATGACTGTAACCATGCGACAATGTTCCTTCTCCATTGGTCACTGGTTGATTGCTTTTTGTTTTTCCATCCCCGCATTGCGTACCGTTTGCTTGCCTGTGTCGTCGTCAAGATGTTCATTGTTGTATTTGCGGCCTTTCCATTTCCTCTCCTAACACCACGACGGCTTGTCTTTTGAAGGACGTGGATAAGACCCAGACGGAGATCATGCGTCACCACACGAGTATCAGCGAGCTGAAGAGAAGTTTCATGGAGTCTGTACCGGAGCCTCGACCCAGTGAATGGGACAAGCGTCTTTCCAGCAACTCGCCTTTCCGCACAGCGAGCATCAACGGCCAGCTGCAACCTGCGGTGAGTCTGCCTGCTGGTGGATCATCTTTTTTTTTTTTTTTTTTTTCTTTCCCCATACACAATGCTGCTATCGTATTTTGAGATGAAGCTAATTCGCGATCTTTGAAGAGCTGAGCAAATCATTCTGAAGATGCTTCTAGTGTGACTTCAATACCGTCGCTTACCTTTCAAAGTCAGGTTAACAAGTAGCGTCTTAAATGAGGAGTACTTCTTTTTTCACAAGCTGTATGATTTGACATGATTGTATCGCTGCTCTTGATCCGTCCATCAGCCTTCCTGGCTGCGAGTCAAAAGTCCAATTTGTTTTTGAAATGTTGTTTACGCGTTTGCATGTAGGCATGCTAAGGTTGAGGGCTTTGCAAACAATCCAAAGGCTGTGTGTGCGCGCGTTGTTCATTCATGAATGATTTGGCAGGTACACAGATGATCCACTTGACGGCGCTGTCGGCTTGTGTCATTTTATTTTTGCTTCTGCATGAGTAATAGCAGTCATAAGAGAGGTTCTTTTTGGATGTGTGTGTGCGCAGTTGTGCCACAGCGGCTCCATACAAAGTAGCCATGCGGCGCATGTGAGGAAAACGGTGCACTGCATTTGAAAAGGTCAACACAGCCAACCCCAGCATGGCAAAAGCACAAAAGCAGGCAGGCAGGCAGGCAGGCCGGCAGGCAGGCACAATGACATCCCATCTGGAACATCTGCGCTTGGCTGCAAAACCAAAGACTTCAGTGGGCTTTTAGCCGCAGGAGTCGGTCGGAATGTGCGCAAAGGCAGCGAGGAAAAGATGACAAAGAGGTGACAGTTTGAAGCTGGCTTGCAATAGCTAGCTTGCAATAGCTAGCTTGCAATAGCTAGCTTGCAATAGCTAGCTTGCAATAGCTAGCTTGCAATAGCTAGCTTGCAATAGCTAGCTTGCAATAGCTAGCTTGCAATAGCTAGCTTGCAATAGCTAGCTAGCTTTGCTCTTCCAATGGCTGCTGCACAGCGTGTCATCTTGCTTCATCGAGCAATGAGCCGCATGGCTGAGATGATTTCTTTGCATGTTTTGAGCCCGGCTGGAGTTGGAAGGACAAAAGGACCGACGGGGAAAAAGCCAGAAGACCTTTGTGTGTCTCATTCTCCGACCATTCCCCTCATTGTCTTTTGATGTCTCCACTCCAAATTGTGTTGTAATGGGACTATTGCTTGAGGCAAAACTGTGATCACTTTGGTATTACTGCACAACCTTGGGAATTATGGATGGAAATGAGCAATCTTGGCCACTGCATGACTGGCTACAAATCCCCAGTGATGTTTTTTTTTATTTTTATTTTTTTATATATTTATATATATGTATGAATAATACAAAAGCTCACCACCAAATTCTGTTCAATTTTGCTGCAGCAGCAGCAGCAGCTCAGGAGCTATAGGAAAGTAATTTAACGAGTTGACCAATCATGCATTGGGGCTGAACTAACCTTTGTTTGGAAAGGATAAACATTAGAAGGACTTTGGCTGCCTACTTGAATCTTACTTTCCCTCCTGTCCTTTTTTCCCCTCTTTTGGCAGCATGACAGTGTCATTATTCCACCGCCTAATTATTGTTTTTTTTCTTCTGAAGGGAATTTATTTGAGGGGTGAGAGGCATTTATTTGTTGGAGATGAATCACTCGAATAGAGTGAAGGGCATGGTTTGACAAATTCCCGTTATACGCAAAACCTGATTTTATGATGTCCCATTAAGTCAATTGTAGAGAAAGCAATTGTGCCATCACTTTCCTTTTCTTTTCTTGTCCGCTTGCTTTGCGCTCCTGTGAGCTGAGCTGAGCTGAGCTGAGCTGAGCCTTCCTTTTCCACACGTGTGCGTTCATTGTTATTTGTCTCTCCTGGTCGGCAGTCGCTGTATGGACCAAAGGTAAGAGCATGTAGCTTGTCCCCGACGCCGGGGGAATCGCCTCTGTTCAGGCACGCTTGTCTGCTGGACGACGAGGACAGTGAGGTACATTGGGTAGACGAAGACGAGGAGGAGGAGGAGGAGGAGGAGGAGGAGGAGCAAGCCTGTGGTGAGACTTTGGAGGTGGCTGTCAAGGTGCCAGATGAGGCCAGACGCTTGGACAGCTCCGGTGAGGTCAGCCCGTCCAGGCTCCACACGCACTATAGGCACTCTCGGATGTCCTTCTTCCTGTCGGGCCTGCTTGCCATGGCTCTGACCATGCTGTGGTTGGCTTTTATTTGAAAATGTCCAAGTTGCCCTCAGCCATGTGTTGTCCTCACTCTACCTCAGTCATCACCCCGCTGCGCCTGCAGCTTTTGAGTTGTTGTGCGTGCGTGCGTGCGTTCGTGCGTGCGTGCCACATGTCAACGTTTTGTTTTGATCTTGCGTTTGGAGCTGATCTATCTGTTTGCACCTTTCTCTTGTTCTTCCTGCCAGCAAACCCAGATCAGCTCTTAAAGCATCGTCATGGGGCGATCTGTTAAGCGCTACATTCTGGACACCCAAAGTGGACGCTTTACCCCATCATTCGGAGTCCGCTCTGAAATTTCCAGTTGAACAGCTGCGGCATGTCTATTGCCAATCTGTTTACACAGACAGTAAAAAAGGAAAGAAAAAAAAAGTCAATTGATTACTAAAATCAATTTTTTGTGAAAACGCCATTTGTTTTGAATCTTGGAAATGTGTTTAAGGACACATGATGCCATTGCTGATTTAGGGGGGAAAAAAAAAGCCATATTACGCAGTGTAATGGTTCATCTGTTGTCCTCAGAATTGTGTGAACAATTCCGATTGTTTTCTGTTTCTTTTTTGTAGTAAGTAAAGGTAGTTTAAATGAGCATGATGATTCTCATGTCGGACCAAGTTGAGGCAGACAATCAAGGCCATTTTCATGACTTCCTCAGGTGTACAACCAAGCATTCTTCTTTCAAATCTTTTACAAATGATTCAAAGATTGCTTTTGAAATGGTTGTTGCCAGCTTCGTAAATGTTGAGATCAAAAAGAAAAAGGCGTTATGCTTTATTTGACATTCAAGTATCCTCATGTTGGCTGCATGACGCTTACTGTATATATATATATATATTTTCCCCCTCAATGAAGGAGATGTTTGGACAGCAACTTGCTCAATAAATGGGGACAATTGCAGTCAAGTGAAGAGGCATGAACAGTAGAATAATCACGCTTGTAACCTCTGTCTCATTCAATGTCTACTTATTCGAGAAGACAAAAGTGTTGGGCCCCAGATAGATGACACACTTGCCTTTTTGATGAGATCCTCCTATCTTGCATGAAATTGGCCTACAAAGTGTGTCAAAAACGATCCCTATGAAAATTGGCTTTCCCAACATCGAATAGTCTCAAATTTGTGAAGGAATGAGCGGGCGGCTGTGGCCAAGCCAAGCCAAGCCAAGCAGTCCAACTTGAAGTTGGCACAATGTGGACTGGCAGGTAATGTTCTCTTGGCATTCAACAAGCCTCACTCAGCTCAGCTCAGCTCATCCATCAGCCTGCCAAGTGGAGAAATGTGATTCATCACTCAAAAGGACACTAAACTGATGTGTACAGTGTTGTGCTCCAATTCCGCACACTCTTAAACAAGCCCTTTGTTCACAAAATGGATGCAAGACGTTGCCTGAGTTTACACATGCCCAATTCAAGTGGCCCAATACTTTTGCCATACGAACTAGAATGCGTTTTTGTTCAGCTGATGTTTTTAGCACCCGAGAAATATGATGCCGCCTTGTTTGAAAATGGGAATTTTTCCTTTTTTTTTTTTTTTTTTCCCTCTGTATATTTAAATCACAAGCCGAGCTGGCCGAGCAAATGCTGACAGGCCACATTACTCCGAGTCATTTGGAGGCCTCCTTATGCATGCATGCATGCATGCACTGCCTCCCTTATGTTGCCAATCGCGTTTGGATTTTTATTGTTCTGCTGACAGCCAATTGCCCACTTGTGTACAATTGCTACTCGGGCAGAGTGACAACATTCCAGAGTTGGAAAGGTGGACTTCGAAGACGCGCTTTGCATGCCCATTCAAGATGACAAGGTGTTTTTGTTTGCGGGACGCTTTCCATCATGAATGAATGAACGAAGAAGAAGGACTAGTCATATTTTAGGAATCTGCTTAATCATCCCAATAAAGACAATAAGCAAATGATGTCAGGTGCCAGCCAGTCCGAGAGACTGAAATCAAGCGCTCTTGTTGAATCGTTTACCTGCATTGATTTTATTGGCTGGACTAATGTTGATAAGAAGTTCAAATATATGATGACTGAAAGGATTTTTTGGATGTTTCAAATTTACTGAGTAAGAAAAGGTGCTCTGGCATGTTGGAACCTGACTCGCAGCAACTTTTTTTCCGACACAGTGCGACATGAATGGGGGAGGGGGGAATGCGTGAAGGGCTTTATTACACATTTATTGTTTTCCTCGCTAGGATTTCAAATGTTTCCCTACCATTGTGACGCTAATTGAGACTCACTATTATTTATTTTTGATTTTGCAAGATGTCACAACAGCTTGTCTGTCGACTCTATGCAAATGTTTATTCGTGATGAAATCTGTAACGTTTCTTGTTGGATATCTCAGCAAGCTTGACTCTGATTTTGCAGTCTCCGGTGCTGAAGACCCAGACAATCACCATCTCGGACGTCACCAACTCTCTTCGAGGAACTGCGGCCTACAAAGACATCCCCTTAGTTCACACGGAGACAAAGACCATTACATACGAGTCAGCCCAGGTAAGAGGCATACTGTGTCTTCTTATTATCACGAATAAGAAGAAAATGGATTGTTGAGATGGAACTAACGCTTAAAAGGTGTCTCTCCCACAGCCTGTGGACAACTTTGCAGAACGAGACTCCGGAGTGCTGCTGAGTGCCCAGACCATCACATCCGAGACCATCAGCACCACCACAACCACCCAGATCACCAAGGTCTGCCCGTCGGTACAATCCGTTGACTTGAATGCTGGTACAATCCGTTGACTTGAATGCTGTCATTGCAATTGGCGCATCTCTTTTCTGCTTTGTACAGGCTCGATGCTCTTTAATAGGCATTGAGAAATGAAGCCCAAGATATTTTTGTTTGAAAAACCAATCAGCGATCATCTCCAACTTTCTTGATATTAAAATGTCTTTGGCAGACGGTGAAAGGGGGAATCTCAGAAACTCGCATTGAGAAGAGAATTGTCATTACTGGAGATACTGAAATTGATCATGACAAGGTAAATGATGCTTTCATGCAAGTGGAAGAATATAGTGTACACGTTTGTTCCACAAGCTGTTTGAATGAGCGCCATCGATCAAGCTCTACGTCTCTTGTGTCCTTTCTCCAGGCCTTGGCTCAGGCTATAAAAGAAGCAAAAGAACAACACCCAGACATGTCTGTCACCAAAGTGGTTGTCCACCAAGAAACGGAGATTTCCCCCGAGTAAGACAGAGTAGCTCACCCATTGGAGGTATGTAGCCCTCTTGCATCACATTCACGTTTAGAGCGTCACGCAAAATGATAAAGTACTGGAACAAATTCCCGTTTAAAACTGAAAGGATTTGGAATGACGTCAAAAATGAATATGACCTAAAGAGGCTCCGAAAAGAACTCCAAAAATGCTGAGTCGAATGCAAATCTCCTCAAAAAGACAACAATTACGTAGCGTATTTGTTGCAGTAGCGCATGTTCTGACAAAAACAAACAAAGAAAGAAAAAAAAAAGAAAGAGGCTCTCAATGATTTGCCTTTGTTCGCAATGAAAACAAGATGGAGCAAAAGCGGAGCAATATATTTTGGTCTCATTGAAAAAGGCCACTTTTAGGTTTGTCCAAAAGATGTATGACTTACTAAGTAGTAGTCCAAAAATTGCACAAATTGAAACTTGATATACTCGATGGACTGTGATTTGTAATGAAGTCCATTGTTTGGCTACGGCAAGATCATTTGTCCTGTTTGCAAGGCATTGGCAACTTTGTCCGAGCAGGGACCCTCAGATCACATTTCACTCAAGTAGTTCAACACTAAATGAACCTCTAATGGGCCAGCCGGCGCAGTAACAATAAATGCCAGCAACCAAGCTAGATGAATCCAATGAGCAGAAAGGCCCAATGCAAATGTGACGGCAAGAAAAAGAAAGAAAGAAAAAGAAAAACATTGGCCCTCTGCATTCAGTAAGTTGGTGTAATGGCTGTTTTGTGTCAGCGTACAATGGGAAGTGCAGCCCCTCTCCTCCCTTCCCTCCGACGTTAAATAATGGTGCTCATGTGGCTTTAATTGTAGCCCTGTTTATGTGAGTCTGGAACTGTTTAAGTGACTGACTATGCTGCTATGTAAACACAGGCCAACCTCCCACTTTGTGCCTTAGCAACATTTCAATTGATTATGCATTTTCTTCCTGAGCTTGTCTCCATGCTGCTTGCTGTGGACTTTCTTCTGCTTGCCGTGCTTTTCGAAAGTTGACTTTGCGAAGCGATCGAAGCGGAATGATCATTTCAAAAAATAAATAGCTCGCCCGTGATGTGGCACTGTGACTTATTAAGAACAATTCAAACCGAGAGTACATATGTATATACGTATCTTTCAATTTTTGGCCTCTTTTTATTTACCCAAGTATTTTAAAAAGGGACATTTTAGAGCCAGTAAATGTTGTTGCTGATTTCCATAGCGTCATAATGGAATGTCAGCCAGGCCTACCTGAGACCGACTGAATCCACTTCTGGGATCAAGTCTAGGATAGTTAATACCTGCACCCTAGATAGATGTTGTTGCTGACTCGATTCTTTTTCTCTTCCTCTACTTCCTATTCGTTTCCTTTTGCCATCTCTCAGCTGCCTCCATCACCCTTCCTCCCTCCCTTCCTCCCTGCCTCCCTGCCTTCCTTCCTTCCTTCCTTTCTCTCTCAGCCACCTGACATCCTTTTTACCTCAGCACTGAGCCACACTCAACCAACCAACCAACCAACCAACCAACCAACCAACCAACCAACCAACCAACCAACCAACCAACCAAGCCAACGAAGAGCACTGCCTTGGACGTAGAGCGCCAGATGGCATCAGAGGGACTAACTATGAACTTTAACCTCCGTGAGCGTGAAGTCGTGTCCCAAGGGTCACCGGGAGAGTCGCCGGAAAATTCCCAAGAATCTTCCCAATTCCCTCTCCTGTTCTACTTACTGCCAAAATCACCGACCGACCGACCGACCGAGCGAGCACGAAAAAAAAAAAACTTTAAAAAAAAAAAAAACCCACGTTTGTAAGGAAAGAAAACAGGTACTACAAAGATTGTGAAATATTATTACCTCTCCAATTTGGAGATTTTAAGCAAATTTTCAAAGGGGCATTTGGTCTTTTAATCTTTGAGATGACTAAGTTTATTTTTGTATAGCTTTTCTTACAATCACAATTGGTTCTCAATAATGCAGTGGCGTCATTCAAAGACAGGGAATGTTTCTTGGGATTGTACAAATGGAGACTCACGCTTCCCGTCCCATTGGCTTGATTTCGTGTACAGAGTCATCAATAATTGTTCCTTCCCTTTTCATGTGAAGCAATATTTCTCTCAAGGTGGAAAAGAATGTTGTCGCGTCAAGCACGTGTTAACTTCTCATTGTTTTGTACTTGCTGTAGTGTTTGTGAAGGAGACCTTTATTTGCTCTTCTCTCACCACCTTTGGCTTCTTTCCGTCTTCTGGTTTTGTAGCATTCTTATGCCGTTTGTAGCGTTGTTATTGTTCCATACGATTGATCAGATGCAACCTTAGTTAGGGTTAGGGTTCTGTCGTAGGCTCCGGCATGACAAGAGAGAGTGCTCAAGAGGTTGTTTTGTTTGCTTCATCTGGGATGAACTCATTCACTGCCAGCCCATTTACAAATTGTGGCTCTCCCTTCTCTTGTTGTAAACAACATTTCTTTCTTTCTTTCTTTCTTTCTTTCTTTCTTTCTTTCTTTCTTTCTTTCTTTCTTTCTTTCTTTCTTTCTTTCTTTCTTTCTTTCTTTCTTTCTTTCTTTCTATCTCTCTTCATTGTATAGCCACAGCATCGCAAGGAAGACGTGTCGTAGAAGAGCACCCACCGCGCACTGAATAAAATGTATTTTATCCTGCTCATTGTCATCTACTTGACTTTGTCGAAACAGGGACAGTTGTGGATCGAAAAGTGGCAGTATATTGGGCAATTTTGACATTGGCATCAACAGAAAATGCAATGTGACAACTGATATTTCAATTCTCAAGGCAGACACAATTACTTTAATGACATTCTGGAAGTGGCGTCTGATATTGACACATCCAAATATGCCAAGGTTAAAAAAAACAAAAACAAAGTCGTCGTCTAGACAAGAGTAACGCCAGTGAAATAATGCATCCCAAAGAAAATTCTCGTGGACTCAACCTCTTCCTAGAACTCGGTATCCCTGTAAATACAAAAAAAACCATCTCGTTGTACACTTGCTGGCTATTTTATTGGGGTTCCTCTGGTTTATTATAGCGCGTGTGATCATATATTGAGGCATAAGAAATCAAGCAGAGGAGGGCAGGCAAGCCATATTACTACTCAGTGGATTGATTTTGCCGTAAATGACACGTTTCCGCCGTTTGGCACTCGAGCCACTGCTCTTCTTTCCCTCCGTCCCATTTTTGCGCTGATCTCATTCAAATTCAGAATGTTTGCTTCGCGTTTAGGACATATTGCTTCAATTGAGCCCCAACGTTTAGTATTCGGCAAAACTTCATCGGTGATCCTCCTGCAGTCAGCTACTGCTGCTGCTGCAGTCAAAGGCATAGATTAGAAGGGAAAGAAGGACAGTGAGAGAGAGAGAGAGAGAGAGAGAGAGAAGGAAGGAAAGAAAGAAAGCAAGCAAGCAAGCTACGAAGCAGGCGAGCTCTTCTTTTTGTCGTCCTCCTCCTTCCCTCTGGCTACTGTTGTCCTGCACTCTGTGATTAGGACTGACATTTCCCCCCCCCCCGAGTCGTCCTGTTGGTCTTTGTGATTGGTCATTTTTGCCAGCGACTGACTGACTGACTGACTGACTGACTGACTGACTGACTGACTGACTGACTGACTGACTGACTGACTGACTGACTGACTGACTGACTGACTGACTGACTGACTGACTGACTGACTGACTGACTGACTGACTGACTGACTGACTGACTGACTGACTGACTGACTGACTGACTGACTGACTGACTGACTGACTGACTGACTGACTGACTGACTGACTGACACTTGTGCACCAATCAACAGCAATAGGAAGCCAGCCACAATGCCCCATTTGGGAGACACGCATGGAAAATACGTATTGTTGGCTAAAGTCATTGCGTGTGTGTGAATCTGACCTTGTCTCCCTTTAAGGTCACCCGGAGAGGCTTTTGCCTTTCTCATACACCGCAGCCACAAAATTGTGCAGGCTAGGCTTGACTGATTTGTGGTTCCTCGAGTAAATCTTCCACGGTGGAAGCGTGACTCCTCGTCATAATCTGATTTTGAAATGTGATCTCTGCTGACTCGCCGAGCTGATGGGTCGATGTATTGCTTTTTTTTTTATCTGATGACTCAAGTTCACTCGTATCAACACCTTAACAAGATTTAAAAACTAAAATGTAAAAGAAAATCGAGCAAGAGTGACCGTTGTTTGGATACAGCACTTTTTCCGCACGCTGATGACGCAGCATCAGCGAGATTACAGGTTTAGTATCAAGGGCGGGCGGGCGGGCGGGCAGGAGCTGGAGGAGCAAGTCATCAACCCAAAGTCAGCAACCTTCACATTCTAAGCGCTGATAAGTGACTTCGAAGCACCAGGACGCAGCAAAGAATAATCAAATGTCTCAGCTCCTCCACCCGAGTGTCTCCGTTGTGTGGCTGGCATATGTTTGAGGCAATCTGCATGCGCATTCTGTCCATTCTTCCTTGATGCATTCATTTGCAATAGACGGCAAGACTTGCGAGCCTCCGTCAAAGCTTCTGTTGTGCTCCGAGCCACGGTGAGCCCAACCCAATCTCCATATATAGTCAATGCAGTTTTGCTCCTCAGCGTTCATCGTGTTTATATTATGTGGAGACGTCACGAAAGTTCAAAACGTGGCTTATCTTTCCAGGAGTGAGATGAGAGCACTTTTCAGCGTGCAATAACATTTGTCATTTTCGGCTTACGTCGCAGTCAAACCGAATGGGCCTTTTATTTCATGATCATATTTTTGCTTTAGTTCATAAATGAAATGAAATGACGTATATTTGTTCGTATATGCAGTCGTTATTTCCTGTTAGTAGTGGAAGACGTTTTTGAATAGGATTGGTATTCTTTTAATGTGCTGCTGGTTGGCCTAAGACGGATGTGATTGTAGATGTCTGTCAGAGACATGCGGCCACCTCACATTGCTTTCCATCTTTCTTGTCCTTCCTCTCTCAAACGGCTTCCTCTGTTGTGGGCCAAGCACTTCCAGTCTGCACCTGTCTGCTCAGTGGGTGATGATGGCGCCTTTTTTGCTGAGCCGGGAAAATAATTGGGCAGCGTACTCATTTGTGTATTTCTAAAAGCCTTGCTTCGTATGGATGCTCTATGGGCCTTGAATGCAAATCAATATGGTTATCAATATTTCATCAATGCAACTTTTGGGAGCTTCTGAATGATGGAGCCATTTGTTGCCTTTTCTTTCCCACCTGTTGCTAGCAATTTGGGATTTTAGTCAATCAGGCAGGCCCGGTGTTGCGTATTCATCCTCCAACGGCTCATGAATACGTAAACTGTTTTACTGAAAAAGACATGATGGCATGTCTTTTGAAAAGCCCTGAGCGGAATGTCTGAGGAGTTGTGTTTGTGTCTGCAGGCATGGATGGAGGGAGGGAGGGAGGGAGGGAGGGAGGGAGGGAGGGATGGATGGATGGATGGAGGGATGGATGGAGGGATGGATGGATGGATGGATGGATGGATGGATGGATGGATGGATGGATGGATGGATGGATGGATGGATGGATGGATGGATGGATGGATGGATGGATGGATGGATGGATGGATGGATGTCTTTTATTTCCTCTCGCGTCATTGGCGGTGCAGCGGAACAGATTGTTTGTTGCCTTTGCACTTTGCAGCATCAGTGGTAGCAGAGTGGCTTTGCCCATCTTAGGATGTAAGCCAAGGTGACAAGGCGTCAGGAAAGCAAGTATAAACAGCGTGCTCGCAATTACGGCAGAAAAATCACGTTACTTTTCGTGCAAACGAATGATGTGGCTTCATTGGCTCTTTTGGCTTTTCGTTACATAGAGAATTCAGTTTAAGATGATCAAAATGGCCACTCCTGTTGTCTCTCTGATCTTCCTCCTCTTCCGCTGAACTCGCCATGCCCCGCCATCGCCTCGGCCAGCGTCATAAGAAGCAAAGCATAGAGCCGCTCGCTCGCTCGCTCGCTGGCTCGCTGGCTTGCTCGCTGGCTCGCTCGCTCGCTCATTGGCTCGCTGTGCTCCACAACTCCCTGCGGCCAGCCATCTGTAACATTCACTCCTATTTTCTATTTTCTCAGACTTCTATCCTGAAGCAACAGTTCAAATAAGAATTCCTTGTGTGTGTGTGTGTGTGTGTGTGTGTGTGTGTGTGTGTATATATACATTCATTTTACGGCATCATAATCCAATCCGTTTTTAAAATCCGTAATAAATAAGGGAACTATAGCATGCTCTAAAAATGTAAATATCCATTGCTTGATTTTCAATTTAAGGCTGCTAAATGGCCGTCCCTTGAAAAGATTTGGAGGGCTCCTTGGCACCGTGGCCTAAGTAGCTGTGATGTGATTGAATGCTCTTCAATGATGGATAGGTATCCTTTGAGAGTGCGTGCTTGTGTATTCCAGCCCTGGAGCTGTGCAAGATATTTGAATCAGGAAAGATACAAGATGAACGTCGTGCTTTGTGCAGCTCTCCTGCCGCACGATGTTGGATTCCAGACAGCTCGGAAGGAGAAAAATAGCCCAGCTCAAAAACGCTGGATTCAATCCAAACTTGATTTACGTATTAGCAATTTTCTGCGTTGCTCATCTTTGGTTGAACAAATTGTCTGCATTCAGCTCTTGTGCCCTTTCTGACAACTTCTCGGTCTAGTTGGAGCAATATGGATCTTGTCAGCTGGCGTAGACTACCATATGCACGTCCTGCTTTTAGTTGGCCTTTGAATAAGCCCCCATATGTGAAGTATGGGCTTCCTAATGAACAGCAAACTGCAATTAGCTTGATCCTACAAAGTTTGCCACAGCGTCTTAAGGCGTGAGCAAAAACCATCTGGATGGATGTTTGGTTACTTCAGTTGAATTACGCTTCCACAAAAGATGAATCACCTGCCTGCTGGCTTGGGGGAAAAAAATATATGGCGTTGCTCCTGTTTTCTATCTGCCTGATTCTCTCAATAAATGGCCCGGATAGTCGAAAAAAGTTGGAATGATTTGATCTATTTTTTTATAAATATGAAAACTGGAGAAGACAAGGTGACACTCTGCGTCTATGGATCATGGTGCGGCACTGCTGCTAGCTTCTTAAAGCCGTTGAAGTTAATGATTCGGATCTTTGTAGAGAGTCAGGAGTCCCGGGTCACCTCTAACGCAAAGGAGCCCTCCGGGTGCCGCTTGCCCGAAACGCTGCAGTCGCTCGCGTCGGCTCACTGAGTCGATTGAGCGATCGAGCCAGCTAAAAGCATGCACAACAATTGAGTCGTATGTTGAGTGCTAACAGAGTGAGATGAGCTAGTATCGGACAATTGATGAAGTTAATTAAGATTTAGCTCAAATCTCCAAATACGGGGATGCATTAAAAGCAACAAATAGTCTTAACATGAGCAAAAATATGAGCTTTCATTTCTGAGAAATGTATACTGATGAATAATTTAGCGCTCGCAGTGCAAAGTCTAGCTGGAGCTCTGCAATAAAAGCCGACTGACTGCGGCCGGCCTTACAAATCAAAAAGTTCCATGAATCACCCACCTCCCTCTGTGACAGACAGCACTTAGTCGTAAAGATGAATGTACAGCTACTCCACGGAATGCAATGAATCAGTGAAGGGAGCTTGTCGGATAAGCGCAGGGCACTTGCGGGACGTACGAGGATTTGGTTACATAAAGATAAACTTGCCTTAAGACAAACGCGGCTCCATTTTTGGACTTACTATTTCTATCTTATAGCCATAGTACGTATGTATAATATAGTGCTTGTTCCTATGATGGAGGCGCTAATTACTCTAGCAAAGCAGAATTCCTTCATGTTCAAAAGTGCTTTTGGCAAGATCCAGGATCCCGCTTGACTTTTTTTTGTTTTGGTTTGTCCTGCAATTCCAGCTAAGCGTTTCTCGTATGAAGGCATGTCGAATTTCGGCTCGGTGGATCATTCATTTATACCAAAGCTTTAATGTCCAAATATTTGTACGTGTAGCCAGGCCACATAAAATGATTTGGTGGGCCATATTTGGCCCTCGGGCCTTGGGTTTGACACCGCTGATGTGTGGCAACCAATCATATGAACTTGTTGTTGTGAGCCACCCCACACACAATGTGTGTGTGCCATACTGGCGAAACGTGCACATGTCCACAGAGCGTGCAAGTGTCCAAATGAAAAGTGTCATCATGACTAAAACATGAATCTCACCTTTTTTCCCCTCTGGGTGTTTGGGAAGTGTGCCTTGTCAGCTGTCAGTGGAAGTGGCATACTGACAGCTGTATCAGGAGGCTCACAAATGTGGAAGATGACAAGCGACCTGCACTGCCCAGGCTAAGGTCATTAAGCTAATGAAATATTGCAAACATTTATCTCGACAAAGTTATCATCACAATTATAGCTCGACTCGGAAAATTCACTTTATAAGTCCAAGATCGTTGCAGTTGGTTAAATGAAGCGGCAAGGAGATGTTTTGACTCATCATCTGATCATAACAAACGTGCATCACAAGAGTGACAAGCAAAAAAGGCTTGCCGTAGTGACACAAAGGGCTACTCAAGGACACGGCAGCCAATTGCCCCGGGGGGGGGGGCATGTCATCCTCAGACGCTTCTGACGGCAGGAATTAAAGTGAGAGCCCCACATTGGCAGATGGGGATCTTAACCACTTGGTCACAGAACAATTGTTGGCCAGAAATCCTAACAGTGGCTGGCATCTATTAGCAAGATTGATCTCTGCAAAAGTGTGGATGTTATGCATTGCAGCGGATTTTTATGACCTCTCCGTAGTTGTTTTGTAAGAAGCTTAGGAGCGGATTCATGAGATGCTCTGCTCTGCTCTGCTCTGCTCTGCTCTGCTCTGCTCTGCTCTGCTCTGCTCTGCTCTGCTCTGCTCTGCTCTGCTCTGCTCTGCTCTGCTCCTTGGGCTGGGCTGGGTTGAGGCTTTCAGCTGTGTACGTGCACTGATTGCTGATCCCCAGGCTTTTTGTCACACATAAGCTCCCGCTCACTTTTCAAAACATTACCTGATAAAGCAACGGTAATACCGGTTTGGCATGCGCCATGTCTCTGTGAGGTAGAGCGAGGGAGGAAGGGAGGGAGGGAGGGAGGGGATGGGAAGTTGCAGTCCTCAAAGAAGTCTTAATGGTTTATTTGAATAATGCAACTCAGACCTTTAGCGCTTTTCTTTTCTGGTGTTCCGCACGCGACACCACTCTGCCGATGGATGGATGGATGGATGGATGGATGGAGGGAGGGAGGGAGGGATGGATGGATGGATGGATGGATTGCTTCTGCATCAGAGGAACAAGTGAGGGCTGCTGGATTCCACAAATGTTCCAGTGTGGAATTAAAGCTGTGCACAGTCAGCCCGACTGTCTGTGTAATGACAACAGCTTAGCTTTCCAAACATTTAGTTGTTGGAAAATGCAGCACTGCATATCTTCTTCTGCTACTGTGTATATATATATATATATATATATATATGACTGAATGGAAACTTCAATAGACATTCTCATTCATCTGCAATTTCCGTTTATTTAAATGTTTCTATTATATTTGCTATTTATTTTTTATATATTCTAAAAGAACTAATGAGCCGTTAGTTAGCTCGTTAGCCGAGCCATCACGTTTACCATACGTAGGCCTACTGCATGTGAAAATGTGTCTTTTGATTATGGCAGAAAGCACAGCACGAGTGTACGCTTCAAAGCGAACATGACGCAGGAGGAGAGAAGCTAAAACTTCACAAAGAATGCAAGAGTGCAGAGATCTGAGCAGAAAGAAATGTTCCAAAATACATTCCTCCCTGCTAACAGAGGAGGTCATCAGAGGTTTAGCCAATGTCAGTGGATAGGAGCCGCACCATTGGGGTCAAATGGTGTTTTGTTTGTCAGAAAGCGTATTGACAAACTGGGTGTACTCGTTCTGCAATCTGAATGACCTGGCTGGGCTCTCAGAGTTTGTGCCTAGCTCACAAAACCTGGATGAAGAAAAAACATGGATGACCGTGTTTTCAACTCGTTGTCATTTCCCAGAGAGATGTTCAAGAGGAAGAAACACTTTAACGAACTATGACTGTTGACACAAACCGGAGGAGATGACAATAACACAATCATCCCCACATCATCTATTTGATGTCGACATTCCGTGAGTGGTTCACGTTGCATTCTGGCATTGACCAGCCGAATGAGAAGAAACACCCGCAGACAAATATCTCTCGAATGGCCTTTCCGTGTAAGGATTCATCTTATGTCAACAAGCTCCAAATGGAAAATCTTTGATTGCTGACACGACATAGACCTACCTATGTACGTACGTAACCGACATGTTTTTACCATGATGTGACATCTATTACAACTGTGTAAATGTAGATATTTATAAAAGTCACTCTAATGCTCCATGTTATGCATATTTGATTGCAAGTTGAATGAGTCGGGGTCAGATTGAAATCAGGCCATTTTTCTTCACATGGAAGCCACCAAAAGTCCGATAAATAGTCATCAGCTAGTGACCTTGACAGAAGTCCCCCTTATTCCCCCCAAAAAAGTCTTGTTGCGTAATGGTGTAACATGACTTTCTCTCTCATTTCTTATGTAAGTGTCAAGTGGGAAGAATTTCGCATTGATTGCAATAAACGAGTGCGAGAGAGCGAGAGAGAGAGACAACAGCAGCGTCTGTCATCTCCTCTGACTCATCTCCTTAGCTTCACAACATTGCATGCTGCACAAGTCACCTCCTCATGAAGACCATTAGCTCCAAATTACTTTGACGCTGGGATTATGTTGGTGCTGTTACATTTTTCACAGAGGCGACACCGACTTTCAGCAGTCTTAGTCAATTTTCAGTGGGTTACTGTCACAAAGTCGAAAGCCTAAATGGCCCCAGATGCTGAATAAAAAAGAAAAGACATTAAATTACAAATATTGTGGCACGTTCATTTTGGAATTCTCGAGATTCACCTCAAGACGACCTTTTTTTCCGTCTTTGGTGTATCGTATACAATACGCACTGATGCATATGGCTGCATTTGCAGTTGGTGCAGGGATGAAGGCAAAAGCTCCAAAGTGAAGGCCGCACATTTGCATTTGCCTGTGCTTTAACTTGTGTGCCATGAATAATGCAAAGGCCATCACACCGCCGTACTGCGGCCATGCACAGAAACACTGGAACCGTAGTGGGACAATAAGCAAAGCTCTTCCTCTGATCCGTGCGTGCCCCAGCGGGAAAGTGCTCCCAGCATTGCAAAGTCATTCAATGGCTTTCATCAGGTCCTTCCAAGGCTCAACGAGTGAGTGAAACGATGCTCCCTGGCTTGATTGTGCTATCCGTCGTCGCACCGGGAAAACGAAGAGCAACGTTTTGCCACAAGTCTTCCTTTGATTGTTTTGTTCCCGCAGACACTTACGTATCTTATGTTTGTGTGACTTTTTTAGAGAGCTGGCAAAAGGGCTTTTGCGGGTGGGTTCAAGTGCCACCACCGGATTTGCCTCCTGCATTAACCACAAAGGAGAAGCTAAGCCAACAGCGACACTAGGTTGGTTGAGTTGTTTTTTTTTTTCTTTTGCCTTATCTAAGACTATACATAGGTGGCTCACTGTTAAGTGGAGGAGACGCCGACAAGACGACTCCAGATATAGTCCGAAAGGCTTTTTTTTCCCAGTCTCGTAGCGGCTGGCTAAAAATAGACGTACGTACGAGCGGCCTTTCAGGTGCAAACGCTTGTGCTGTATTTGACATACGGCGCCAGCTTTTTGGCCTTATTGTTACATTTTGCTTCGGGAGCTCAACACTGTACTAAGTGGATTAGGGGACTTGACGTCATTTTGGATGGCGTGACTGCAGACCGCCGATAGCCAGCTGATCTGGCGCTGAACTCCGAGAGAGTGCGCTGAGCCCGGTCGGTGCGTGGAGATGATAAGCGTGTCACGCTCATCGTGCTGGAAACACGCGTGTTGCAAAACAAGGGCCAGTAGAATGTTGAAAAGAATGTTTGCAGTATCAGCATTTTATTGCGAGGTGGTAGATCTGGGATTTTTTTTTTTTTTTTTACCCATGCATGTGTGTTTGGCTGGCTTCTGGTCAAGATGTTGCAAGAAACTGCACCGTGCAGAGATTCATGACTTGGAGGGATTCAACTTGATGATTCTGTTTGAATATCAGAGAGCGTAACCCAGCCCCAGAACCCCAGCCCCAGCCCCCCCCCCCCCCCCCCCCCCCTGTCTTGGCAGCTTCTGCGCTATTACATGACTGCAACCCTGAGATGAGAGCGCAAAAGTCAGGGAATCTGCGAAGCTCCTCACAAAATGTTCACGCAGCACTGACCACCCATGCACGCACAAGCTGCAGCCTCCAAATGAACAGATCCATTTGCTATGACTACAACTCAGCATATTATCCTGCAAGTTTGGCGTTTAAACGAGCACGAGAAGTCCATCGGAGCCAAGTTTTTGTTCCGTATACGTCTTTAAATCTCCACTACTGACAAATTGTGTGATGGTCTGCATGCGGACTTGGCTTTTTATCCATGCCATAATTTTCATTTGAATTGCCGAACTAAAATAAGCCTGTGCACAAGCAAACCTGACAGACTTAGTCAAAGAACTGAAGCGCAGTGGGTTGGTTTAGCGCGGCAGAACAATCTGCTTCAAAGCGCTTCCCAAATGATCTGCAAAACATTCCGCATTTGATTTTGTCGGATCCATGGGAAAGGAGCCAAAGCGTTGGAGGCGGACAATGTGGAAACAAGGACAGACGTGATGACGTTGAATGTGCGTGACTATTTAAGAACTCAGTCATCTCCTGGCTTCGCTTGGCTCTGCTGGAGGGAGGCTAAAACATCAGCAACACAAGGGCATTTGGAAACTTCCCTTGCCCACTTTGTCAAATATTATACTATATCATTATACTATATCATGAATAAAATAGTATGAAGCCATTCAACTGTTACAAGCAGACCTAGTGCCGCTGACCCAGATATAATCTGACTTTGAAAGCATCCTAGACTTTGCTGGCTTTATGGGCTGTTGGAAAGCCAGGAGCCATCTTCTAAACCACCAATTCAATGAATGCATTCCTGCCCAGATAAAAGGCCCAAAAAATTGGACACTATGCTGAGGATAATTGCTGCCAGGGAATTCCCCCCTGCCTGCGTGGCTGCGTGGCTGCCTGCCTGCCTGCCTGCCTGGCCGCCCGCCCGCCCGCCCGCCCGCCCGCCCGCCCGCCTGCCTGCCTGCCTGCCTGCTTGCCTGCCCGCCCGCCCGCCCGCCCGCCCGCCCGCCCGCCCAACCGCCCGCCCGCCTGCCATACTCCCATTCTCAACACCTTTTTCTGTGCTGAGCAGCGAGCACGCAAGAAAAAAACAAAAAAACTTGATGACGCGGGCTCGTGGCTCACTCATCCTGATCCACCATAGATATTTGCCGCCTGAGAAAAACCTCGGGCTCCTTTAGAGTGACGAATGGGCTTGTCGATAAGGCTGATTTGCGGCCGCAAACATCAACATCCACCCAATTTATGGCTCAAATAAAAAAAAAAAAAGAAGGCATGGCAATGTTTTTTAATGCAGTGCTTTGACAAAGGGCAAGACATAGCCATTGATTGTTCTGTCACACCGCTAATATTGCTTAGTATACATTTAGAACACACAACAGGCATCACACACACACAAACACAAAGAGCTGCACATGGATTGAAGGAATGGACTGTGGTGATTCACCCCCCCCCCACACACACACACACACACACTTAGCAGCGATGACCTCACTAAATCTGCAATCGGTCCAGTGGATCAGATATGTGTGTGTATATTTACGTGCGTGTCTTTAAGAGGGGGAGGGAGGAACTCATAAATACCGGGAGAGCGGAGGGAAACAACCTCATTGCTTTCACGACAGGCTAATTCTGCTTTAGCAACCAACGGGCAAACATTGGTGGAATTTTGCTTCATTACAACAATGGTCTTTTACCACCGAGCAGAACAATCTGATTTGTCTTTTGTTTTTTCTTTTCAGCGTTTCTTTTGTTAAGGTTCACAAAACATAGCTGGGCTTCTTTTTCAGCACTTGTTACTTTTAGGGGTGGGGATACACGAGAACGACTCCATCAATTAAGACCAAAGTTGTAATCGATCGGGGTGACCTTTCCTTGTTGCACATGGAAGCAACGCAGACACTTGTCTGCAGATGTAACTTAGTCTAGCGTACAAAACGGACATGCATTGTTGTCATCCCTCCCATTGCTATCCAGACATACATAGTTGTGACAATTCATGGCTCCGGGAGAACACCGAGTCTGCTTCAACCTTCAGTCTTGCTGCGCTCAACAAACTGGTCAACCTGAAGAAAAAAAAAAAGGTCTAGCTCATTAATGAGAGCAGCTCTTGTTCTCCTTCAATTCATCTGTGCATCAATTGTGACTGTCCGTCAACAGGCTCAAGACACTCCGGTCCCAAGATCCAAATGGCGCAGAAGTCACTCGACGTAAGAGAAGCGTTGCTCGTTCACTTTCCTAATTGAAAAAAGGATGACTTCGTGGTTGTTTGCGGATTGATCACTGGAAAGGTCCTGAACCAAAACTCTTATCCCACTGAGAAGATTGCTGCTCTAACTGATCCAGCAGTTTGTCCACAGAGTCCTCTTTGTTGTCCAACTTCAGATAGCGTCTGCCTACGCCCAGGTCTAGCCGAGGCCAGCTTTGATGAGGGTGCTCGTCCGAGGCGTCCGCAACCTGTCCGGGAATGTTAACAACGCTGACTCTGGAGAGCGGCTCTCTTCTCCATTGGGACTGATCTGCTTTCTCTGCCGACAAAGAACTTTGCGCTACGTAAGGTTTAGTCCTGTAGCTCATACTGTGGCAGCGTCGAGGTTGAGCGGCTGGACTGTCCACGTCGTCCACGCCCAGGGTGGACATGGAGCTGGCCGACATCAGGCAGTTAGCCAGCTGGGCGTCGGCCCGGCTCTTGAAACTCAGCTGGGCTTCACGCTGAGCGTCCAAGTCCATCCGGCTGGAATTACAGGAGGAGGAATCGGTGGAGGTCGGAGGCGCCGCCGCCGCCAACGACGACGACGACTCTTGATGATGGAGAGCTTCCGTCTGCCGGTAGACGCCGGCTCCGCTCTGCAGGACGGGCTCGGAACTGGCCAGCTGCTGTCGACATAAGCTGTTGAGCTGGGCGGCGGGCAAAGTGCTCACCCAGTGATGTTTGGACACGGCGTTGGCCAAGGCCATTTGTCGGAGGTCCGCCGAGGGTACGGCCGCAGACACGGAGCAGATGACGTTGCGCATCTGAGCCAGGAGCATTTGAGTCTCTCTGTCGCGGTTCTCGTACAAGACGGTGTTGGCGCAGATGAGGATGAAGAGTCCCACCCCCATGATGACGGGACCCAGCAGCTTCATCCGCTCGCAGTGCATCATGCTGACGGAGGACAGGAAGCCCTTGGCTCCCAGACTCCAATTCCCCCGTGGTTGGGAAAGACGATTGCCCTCGGCGGCTCCCGCGATGGACAAACGTGACATTCGGTATCCGGCCACGGCCAGAGCGGTGCCCACCGTGACCACCATGACCCCGAGCACCAAGAAGGCTCCGGCGATGGAACGTAGGCGAAGCTTGCCTCGGATCACGCCCTCCTTCTTCTTTCGGCCCCGTAAGGTGAAGCGGGGCTTTCGCCGGCCCGACGATGCTGCTGTGGCGCCTTTGCCGCTTTGGGTCTTCATGCTGAGGGTCACGCCGGAGCTTGGCTCCAGGTGATGATGCCCAGTCAGAGCCCTTTGGAAGCAGAGAAACAAACATATTACTGCTTCAAATCAATCAATCAATCAATCAATCAATCAATCAATCAATCACAAAAAAAGGGTGGATTTAGTGTGATGGCTGGCGTTGATCCCAGTTGCATTTGGCGGAAAGGCAAAGGCAGTATAACTCTCTCTCAACTGCTTGCCAGGCACTCACCGGGAACAAGTACACAAACAACGGTTGTGACATTCCAACCTATGAGCAATTTGCCTTGGATTGACTTTGCGGGAGTCGGGTAACACAGGTCCGTTTCACCCTTGCGAGGCAAACCGCGGTGCCGTGGTGATGCACCTTAGGTATCATGGCTGGATGGCTGGATGAATGGATGGATGGACGGACGGACGGACGGATGGATGAGGCAGGTCAGGTCAGGTCAGGTCTGCACTTCAATCATTCATTTTTCACAGGGATTTATTTGATTTTGAATTGGTCACGTCGTCTGCAAGGGAACATTGCTCACGTGTTTGCAGTGAGAATCACAAATGAGACATTCCAATCTTGACTCATGGAAGGAGCAATCTGTCGTCAAATTCAATTATTCTGATACTTTGCTCGATGACAGAGGAAAAGCTCACTTTAGTTTTTCACCGAAGCAAAGGCAAACACCACTCATCACTTTGTTTTGTAATACTTCAAGAGGTCATGACCCTTAAGGTCCAACAGTATGATGTGTAACCAGTTCAACTAATTCAGGGATGTCAAACTCATTTTTTTTGGCGGGCCGCATTGTAGTCATAGCTTCTTTCGGAGGGCCATCACGACTGTCAACCCGAATCCATGTAGGAGCACCTCATATTTTATACAGCAAAAGCTAGAAAACAAAATAACTCAGACGACTAAAAACTGGTCAAATATTTTTTAAAAAATAATAATAAAAGATATGATTAAAAGTGAAGACAATTTGCAGTTCTAGTAATGACCCACGAATTTGATTTTTTTTTTTTCGAATGATGCGGCGAGCCGTATCTGGCTGTTCCTGTGGCAACAATGACATTTGAAAAAGAAAACCATGTGGAGTGAAAATGGATCATTTCCTATGGCACAGTTCTCACAGCTCACATGCACGTATGTATTTGGAACTCGAGAGGCAGCTGGAGAAGGGAATGCAAACTTCCACAAGGTCGAGATTCGAAGCAAAACCTCAGAACCGACCGCGTTTGTCACGACATCATCATTTGTAGGCTGTCAAAATCAATCACGTGATTTGGACGTCTGTTGAATGCAGATACGCGAGCAATGCTTTTCCTGATGTGTGTCGCCTACCATTTTTACGCACGTATTAATACAAATCAAAAATCACCGATTCAAACTGCTCATCTGCTGCTGTCTGCAGGAAAACGGGAAGATCGCCAGGTGATTGGCCACATCTCTCCTGCGGAGCCACCAGTTGAAGATTCGATCAACGTTTGGAGACTACAACTTGGCATTTGGAAAAGAAAAGAAAAGGAAAAAAATGCCAAATCACGCTTTTCCTTTCGAAACATCTCTACTAGTCGAGCCGATGTTTGGTGGCGGCGCGGCGGCGGCGGTTTGCGCTGCTGCAGTCCTTCCTCTCCGTGCACGTTGTGACATCAATTAAACATTCTCCTAAAGAAAAGCCAGCTGGCTGCCTGCCGAATGGAGGGAAGGAGGCAGCGTCAGCATCCAATCCACGCAACGTGGACGTGTGTCCACTTCTTCAAACTTGCCTGTATTCCCAAATGCCCGCTGCAGCCTGCTCATAGTTTGAGGAGCCAGAAGATCGTGGTGGTCATCAAGAGGGCGGATGGGTGCTCTGGCAAGAAATGCACCGCGCGCGTTCACAGCCAAGAAAGAGGACGCGGAGTTGGCTCCTGCGTCTCCTCCGCAATGCGCGACACTCACTGCCGCCTTCTCATCCCGTTCGGCGGCAGGGAGCCGCTCTCAAGTCTGGCTCCTTTGCAGTAGTGTTGGCTCGTGAGTGAACGGTTCGTTCAAAAGAACGAATGTTTTCCGTGAACGGGAGTGAACGAATCACTTCCTAAAGTGATTCGTTCTTTTTTCAGTTCGTATGACTTCAACCAGTAGGTGTCGGTAATGCACATTGAAGCTGGTGAGTGATTTGCATTTCCAGTTCATCGCGAGAACGGATCAGTGAGGGAATGAACCCTGACTTTCCCGTTGGCGAACGAGTCAGTGGGTCAACTGCCTTCCTTCCCCCCGTGCATCAACGGATCAGTCAGTGAATGTGTTGCGTCTTCCTCCTGGCGTGAACTATGGAAGCCAGAATGTCGATTTACCATTTGCCAAGGAAAGAAAGAGCCACTCACTGAAACACGTTTTCTCCAAGCTAACGGCTAACTTGATTGCATGAAGGGATGCGCCGTTATGCAAAAACGGGGAGATTATGCTTCTTTTTGTGTCATCTTGATTTTATAACACTTCAAATAACGTGTATGCATATTTCCGCCTAATTATTGTTATCCAATATATCTACTGCAATTTCATATTAGATTGCTGGTTTGAAATTTACTTTTATTATGATGATAATTATTATTTTAATAAACATTAAAACCTGTTAAAACTTGTCTGGTGTTTCATTCGTTGTTTTTATTTTTTTGGCCATCAAAACAAAAATCGTGTGTTGGTGTCCCCCAAAATAAAGAGCAAGTAGTCAAATGCACATTCTTGACACGTACAAAAAATGCATAAAGTTATTAGGTACACCTGAAAATGGTGGTGTACCTCATGGAGCGTCCGTGTGACGTCACAGATCTACCAGCCAATCAGGAGGTGGGGGTGAGGGCGGGTGTGGAACCATCAAGTGTCCAAGTGACGTAGGTACACCTGGAAATGGCCGCGTACCTAATGGAGTGTCCAAGTGACGTCACAGAACCAACAGCCAATCAGGAGGTGGGGGTGAGGGCGGGTGTGGCACTTTTCACTTAAACCAGGGGTGTGGACCTCCAGTCCTCCAGGGGCCGCGTTCCAATATGTTCTCCAAGGGACCCTCGTTAAGCGCACCTGCGTGAAAACTTTTAGCCACTTTCACGTTCAAAAGGAGCTAAAAGTTTTCACGCACCTGCACTTAACGAGGTTCACTTGGAAAACATGTTGGAACGCGGCCCCCCCGAGGACTAGAGCTTGACACCTTTGACCATGATAGTTCCCTAATAAAGTGGCCTGTTATTAGGGACACTTGAAAAGGGCGGTGTACCTAATGGAGTGTCCGTATGATTCCCTCGTTAAGTGCAGGTGCGTGAAAACTTTTAGCTCCTTTTGAACGTGAAAGTGGCTAAAAGTTTTCACGCACCTGCGCTTAACGAGGGTCACTTGGAAAACATGTTGGAACGCGGCCCCGAGGACTAGAGCTTGACACCTGTGACCTTTGACCATGATATTTCCCTAATAAAGTGGCCTGTTATTAGGTACACTTGAAAATGGCGGTGTACCTAATGGAGTGTCCGAGTGATTCCCTCGTTAAGTGCAGGTGCGTGAAAACTTTTAGCTCCTTTTGAACGTGAAAGTGGCTAAAAGTTTTCACGCACCTGCGCTTAACGAGGGTCACTTGGAAAACATGTTGGAACGCGGCCCTGAGGACTAGAGCTTGACTCCTGTGACCTTTGACCATGATATTTGTGTACCTAATGTAGTGACGTCACAGATTAAACAGCCAATCAGAAAGCGGGGGTGAGGGCGGGTGTGGCACTTTTCACTTTCATTTAAGATTTGACCATAATTTTGGATTATTTGATTTATTAAACAAAAAAAAAAAAAAGATCAGTGTGTGTGTGTGTGGGGGGGGACGATTTGTTCAACGATTCGTTTGAACGAATCTTTTGAGTGAACTGATTCTAAAACTTCATGGGTCGAATCCTCCAGGAAAAATTGCAAACACTTCCAACAAGTCTTGTGCGTCGAGGTAATGAATTTTATTGAATGATTTACAAAAACAGGAAGGAAAAAAAAAGCTAAAAGCCAGTTTGGACGTTTACAAAGCATCTAAAAAAGAGAATTGGACTTTCGTCGTCGAGTTTAACTGTCTGAGGATTGCGAGCCGTCACCCTCTTCTTCACCTGGCGGCTCTTCGGTTTTTTCGTTCATAGGGTCTCTGAGCGCCATCACTTCCTTTATCTTCATGTAGGGCTCACAGTCTGCAGCAAATTGATTTCTCTACAAGAAAGCCGAAAGTCCTTCTTCAGATGCCAACCTACGTACATACGTGATGGACCCACCTGCAGACAGAGACGCAGCAGACCTTTACCTCCCTCTTGCATCTGCAAGGATGTCAGGAAGTGAGGCAGTGAGCGCTCGGTGATCCTGTTTCCTACACAAACGGCATCAGAGCGACTTTACGGTTCCGAAAAGCCTGGTGAGAATCTGGCACATTGGCGTCAACCGACCCGCCAGGCTGAGGGAGGCCAGAGTGGTGTTTCCGGGCAGAATAAGCTCTCCGTCCCTTTGCTGCACACATTCATTCAGGAGGGGGCTCACCATCTCCACTGGCTTTTTGTGCTAGCGGATAAGGAAAGGTAGACAAATGCATCCATCCTAAGTCCAAGCAAAATTCTTTGAAGCAACCTTTCTTTGTCATGGAATGTTGTTCAACGACTCTCTGATATTGTCGGTACCTCCTGATCATACACATGGTTTTTTTCCTCCATGTCTTGACCTTCAACTGCAACACATTAAAGGGAAAAGATTGTTGATTGAAAACGATTCAAGACATACATTCAGAGGTGCCCTGCCATTAGCTGGCGACCAGTTGAGGGCGTACCCCGCCTCCCTCGTATGCTCCAGCATACCCGCGAACCTAGCAGTACACACAATGGACAGATGGAGCATTCGAGCACAAGTGTTGACGAGGAATAGAAGTCTTTACATTTTTTAGGACACTTTTGCTCTTTGTTGGGAGCTCGTTTGCCATCCGGTTTGGACGATTCCTTGAAGAAATGACAGTGCTATTAGCCGTAGATAGCGTTGAGGCTTTTCAGAAAATGCTGTACCCGTTTTTTTGCAGCGTTCTTGTTCTCCCCTTTATTGGAGTTAAGCGAGGCGTTGCCGGCTAAAGACGGCAGTTGCTCGCTGGACAGCTTGGCGGCACACGACGGCTCCGCATCCACCGAAAGGGACGACTGCAAAACAACACGTAGGATAATACGTTGGCGTGCATTTCTTTAATCACCAGATTAACATTTGAACCAATTCCATGGATTCAGTGAGTGTTCATGATCTTGGAACTTACAGGATGTCTTTTTTCCAGGAGTAGTTTCCTCCTCTGCACAATTTCTTCATGAGTAAGCACAACCTCACCAAAAATCTGATAAGCGTAGACACTCAATGGTTTCAATGGTGAAGCTTCAAATTGAAGACACGGTCAGCGGGCCATCTCGAAGGCTCCGAAAAACACAACTGGTCCGTGCGTCATCTTGAAGCTTCATTTTCCCACCACTACCGACTGAGTAAGCGCATTCTGTTTGAATCATGATCGGGTTCTACTACCGTGGCTAGTTGTGTAGCTCCCGAGTCTCCGATATGATTGTTGGACAGTGAGAGAAACAGCAAAGAACGATTGAAGCGCAGGCCCTGAGACGACAAAACAAGGATGAGCAAAGAGCTCGCTCGCCGTGAAGGCTGACGAGTACCTTTGCAATATGCCCGGCGCCAACGTCACCGATGTGGTTGAACGAGAGATTGAGCGAGGTCAGGTTCCAATTTGCCGACGTGCTGGTGGAGAGCGCGGCCCCGAGAAGACGTGCGCCCTCGTCTTCGATTCGATTGTTGCGTAGGTTCAAGTGAGTCAGGCTTCCAAATTCGAAAGACACCAAAATGAATCATCACAAATCGTACGTCGCGTGGATGTAGAAAGGCGCAATGTGGACTCACCTGCTTCCTTCACAAAATAGAAGGTGGTGGTTGTTGTTGTTGTTATCCACCAGAGGATTGCCCTCTAATGTAATAACTCTATCAAAACAAAATGAGGCTGTAGAATATTTCTTATTATTAACCTTCAAAACAGAGAGAGTGACGTGACTTGGCTTGACTCACCTGAGGCTGGCGCACATACATACTGCATTTACCAGGGCCATTATCATTGGCTCCGTCAGTCCGGCCTGCCAAAAGCTGCACGAGTGTAGACAATTAACGCTGACTCAAAGTATGACTTTAGCATGACAAGCACTTACTAAATGGTGTGAAGCGTAGTGGAGGCAGAAATGATCTTACTCAATACTCGGATGATTGCTTCGTCTACAGTCCATCCTGTGAACAACCATACTTTTGGTCAATAAACCTTGAAGAAGTAAACCTTAACAAGGCTTATGGCAAGGAGTGGGGTCATTCTGTAGTGTCAATAGTCCTTACCAAAGATCTTTATGCTGAATGTGCAATAAGGGTCTCCATTTTCCAGCTCCACTTGGAGTATTGGCTTGAACACATCGTGTGCAGCCTTTTTGTGGGCCAGCCTGCCACCTGACAATTAGAGACAATATTTGGAACTTATACAGACAGTAACGTACACTATATAATATTAGATTCACCTGCAGGACTGAGGTACAGCACATGATGGGCAGGCAGTTTACCTGCATTTTTCCAATTTCTTGGCAGGGAACTTAAGGTCATTTATTCACGAAAAAATCATCTTTCACGCCAAAGCAATATTATTTTCTTCCCGTCTTTTTTGACATCTCGGGGTCAATGAGCAACGTTGAGGGAAAGAGCTTCATTTAAAGAAAGGTATTACTTTGCCGCCCTCCTGTGGCGTTTATGTGCAATTGCATTGGGGGGGGTACTTGAATAAAAATTGCATTGAGTACATCATTCTGTCAAGGCAAGCGTGACGTCAGGTGTACGTTGCTAAACCTGCGTCTGCCGAATGACTGACTAAGAAAGAAAGAAAGAAAGAAAGAAAGAAAGAAAGAAAGAAAGAAAGAAACAAACAAACAAACAAACAAACAAACAAACATACGCCGGTTTACCTGTGGCGCTTTCTTGGTTGGCGGAGGTGGATCTGGTCTTGAGAGCGGGGATATTTTTCATCTCCAAAAGAGCACAGAGGCCAGGAAAGTCAGTCACCACATTTCCAGAACACTCATAGTCGTCTGTGGGAAAGTTGGGAGGGAGCGTTCTATCATTCCGACTCTTTGCCGCTTGTTACGAATGAAACCACTTGCTCTCCCTCTCAATAGTAGCGAGCTACGTCCTCACCAAAGGTTCGAGTGGCTGGTGTTTCAACTGCAGTTGCTCCTGGGACACAACACAGAGAGTTTATTTTCAAAACAAAAGGATGTCCATGTCGTGTTCACAGCAGATCTGAATATACTGTGCCATGTATGTGTAGCGCCCCTGGTGGCGAAGTGGGGGGGGGACTCCGGAAACAGGGTTGGTTGGTGTACAGCGGTGGTGGTGCTAACGCGCGGGTGGCAATAAAGCACAAGACGATCAACACATCCAAGCGAGGGAGGCATCCTTCTTTTATTATTTAACGGGACCCGGAGACATTGCAGTACACTACCGTTCAAAACTTTGGGTTCACTTAGAAATGTCACTTTTTTCAATGAGAATAATCAGGAATTCACGGTGGTCAATGACTAGCTGTATTGACAAACTACTAAACAGACATCAAAACAAAGAATCAAATCAAGAAATAACTTAGCAATCCAAACTGTATGGACCTGTTTGTATCGGCGCCGCCTCTTCAACTTCAGAACCCTTCTCGGACTTGTCTTTAGCCGCTTTCTTTCTCGCCATGTTTGAAACGTTGCTCTCGGCCACGTCGCTATGGCAACTCTAAATAAATGGTTGCTAGGGAAGTCAACGCAACACAGCGTCTTCGCAATAATGTAGTGCTTTTTATTAAAAAACAAAGCGAACAAACAAATATAAAACAAAAAGTAAAAACCAACATCATATTTCCATGACTTAAGAATCATAATTACAAACGAGTGGGAGAGGTTTTTGACAAACTGTACACGTCACAAAATGTCAGCCAATTTGCCATTTACAATGCTTGCATCTTTTTTTGTGATTGTCTAAAAATAACGAAAGAAATCACAGAAAACACACAAATACAAGTACAAGCATCATACGATGACCGCTATCACAAAACGGAACCGTTTCCTAAATAATAACAAGAACGTGGTCGGACAGGTTCCTTTCTGTTCATCGCTGCTGGAAAATATCTGAACATTTATATGTTGGCTAGCTTTTTTAGTGTTCAACACTTTGCAGCAAAACAAAAACAAGGAGTCCACTCCTCCTTTATAAAAGCAATATTATTAACAATATTCAGCGGCAAGGGGTGTTGTCACTGCCATGGCCCGATGCCTCCTTTTGACATTCTTCTCGCTCACGCGCATAGACATGAATTTCATTTCTAGGCAATCAAACTTAACTTATGCTTCTTATGTTGTCAGGGAAGTTATGGTGGCGACAAAAGTATTTTCCTCCGAGTTTAAGTGTCTTCAGAATAGCGATAAAAAGCAATGAAAATATTAGCATTATCATGGCAATACATTTAGGGCCGAGTCCTGTACAGTACAACAATAAACAAAATCATTTGTCATTTGTCAAGATATTGCTTTAGGAGAAAGCCTTCAATGTAAAGCCTGTCTATGTACATCACTTGGCACTGTACAGCCAAAGCGTTACAATTCTCCAGCCTCAGTGTCAGATCTTTCCAATGGATCCTTTGTCAGTTTACAACAAGGGGACACCCAAGCTTGTCCCTTTTGCACACAGAGGGGAGGGGGCAAAGTCTCATCGCCCACCCATTCTTTTCAAACCATGGCAACAAAAGTTCATTCCCCTCCCAATATACAACTCTCACCACAGAATTTAAGAAAATATGACCATGATGACCATTTCATGTGAAGCATTGTTTTCTTAAAACTGTTCATTGCCATTAAGCCCTTGTTTTTTTGTTTCTCATTTAAAAAAAAGGTCATCTCGAGGGAATCGTGTCGACTCCGGATGCACAAAAACAGGCAGTCGGAGAGCACGGCTGAGTAAGGCGGTACAGTTCAAGCCAGCGTCCCTCCCACCTGATTTAGTTAAGCTGGTGAATCCATTGGTTGAAAAGCTGACCGTTTCACAGGGAGGGGAAGAAAACGGAAAATTCAATCACACACTGTGACAAAACAAAGCGCTCAAACTGTCATAAAAAACAAATAGGTCTAGTCTGTGTCTCCATGAGGCTGACTACAATATAACAGGTCAAGGACAATAGACTTGCTCCCCCAACTGCATGATCAAGTAAGTACTGTTTTAGTGTCTTTTCAATACAGATACAGAGCTATCCATGGTACCAAAAGTGCAGTCTACCCCCCCCCCCCCCCCCCCCCCCCCCCCCCACGAGCAGCATCTTGCACCTCGCCTACAAGGAGGAGCATTTCTCCAGCATCCACATCTGCACCGATGGAGTGAGAGCCATCTTTCAGTCAGTACCAAAGGTGTGGTTTCACTTGATGTGTGGGCTTTTTGTCCTATGTTCACGTTAAAAAAACGACTCCTTGAAAACATTGACATAAAGTCGGCGCTTCCAAACCCCCTCCACCATCTCAAGAGTGAGTTGAGATGATAAAGTCTTGGAAGAGGTGACCTCGAAGGTCCAAATGATGCATTACGGTCTGGAAGGGTTTGGATAGCCAATGAGACTCTTTTCCTTTCTTATCATCTCCCTTGCTTTAGAAGGTGAAAGGCAGTCGGCTCGGCTCGTTGTTGAAATGTTTACTTTCTGCCAACAAAATGGGCAAATCCGAGCGTCCTTGGCCCTGCACCCTCCTCCGGGAGGAGATAAGTGACATCTACGGCTGTTGGAAGAAGACAAAAAGGGGACGCTTAGCAGCTTTGAAAGGTAAGGTCAAAAATCAAAGCAATATCTTTAGAGAGGGCTCTCCTACAAATGTTGTGTTAGTCCACAAAGTGCTCACTGCTTCACGGGAAGGTGACAGGTAGGACAAGGGGGACGTTTTATAAAAAAAAAAAAAATAATAATAATAATAATAATAATCACCACTTTGGAGACAGGTGTTGGGGTATTATTATTTTGGGTAGTGTGGTTAGTCTTTGCGAGATGAAGGCTCCCTGCTATACTGTATGTATCTTCCTGATCATTAAATGCTAATGAAATATGTTAGCTCCTCAATCCGATTCTGGCCATGCTTTGTCAGCAAATTCTTCTTCAGTGATTCCTGCAGACACATCACATTGAACAAGGTGTTTTGGTCTATTGGAATTCAGTCCAAAAAAAAAAAAAAAAAAACCCCAATAAAAAAACTGTTGACACAGCAATAAAAGCTACATGTTTTTGTAAGCAAGTGAGAACCACAAAAATATCCTCCCATCTGTCTCTGCACAATATGACTGGTGTCCCTTCGTCCATCTGTTAAAACTGGCCTGTGTGAAAAAGAGTCATCATTTTCCTCAATGTTCCCAGTTGATTCCCCCGCTTATGAATGAATATCCCTGCCTCCACCCACCTCATGGGAAGCATTCAAGTTCTGAAGCCCTCAGCTCAGTCATCTGTCGACCTTCCAGCCTCCTGTGCGCCTGCTCCCTCGCCGTTCTTGTTTGGTGTTCTGTGCAGCAGATCCAGCAGAATCTTGTTGAGCCGCTCCCTTTGAGCCTCCCTCCTGCCCAGCGCTGGCTGGTGAGGCGGCGAGCGGGCCGACAAGGACGGCTGCGCGAGCATTTCCCCTATCCGTTCTGCCGAGCCCTCCTCTTGCTGCTTTTGCTCCACAGCCTCAGGCCCTTCCCCGTCATCATTGCCCCCTTCTACTTGCTTGTCGGCTACAAGTTCAGGACCGCCCGCAGCCGTGTCCACGTCCTCCTCCGATCTCCTGCTTTCCGCCTCGGGCGGGAAGTCGTCGGCTCGCTCGCACGATGAGCCGTCGTCCTCGCAGCCTTCGGATCCTTTGGAACGCTCGCTTTTCCACGCCGAGCGGCCCCCGTTCCTCTTGAAGTTGTCGGGTACGTAGTGAGGCTACAACACAGCGTTAGTGTTAGTCATTGACTTTGGGCACGGGTATCAGGGCCTGCCGTCTTACCGAGAAGTCTCTCTTGGGTGTCAGCCGCTTGGCGAAATGGTTGAAGGCGTACGTCTTGGTGCAAACTGGGTAGCGGTTACGATGGATCTTGTAGAAGAGGTGAGCCGACTTGTCCAGGCGGTAGTCACAGATGTACACATCTGGCTCCTTCACCCCCTTTGGCCGTCCTTGAGGAAGACAAACGAGTCGATCACTCAAGACGTGTTGAAAATAAGAGGGGGGGGGGGGTCATTTTCTCACCTTTGCAGTATGTGTAGAGATCCAGAACGCAGCAGGTTCCCACCACTGCTTCAAGAGGGATGATCTCGTAGAGTGGCATCCGAAATAACTCGTTCTGGTAGAACCGGCGCGATGGCGAATGGTGTGTCTCGTGAGGACGGAAGTAATGGTGGCCAAAGGCGAAGCGCTCGCCCCTTCAAAGTTACAGTATCATGTATAAGGTTGGGGGTCAAAGTCACAGTACGACACGAGCACATCATGTATAAGATGACTTGACGGACTTACTTTTCATTCTTCCAGAGTTTCTCGATGCGGAAGATATCAAGTTTGTCTCGGTTGATGTGAGACAGGAGACGGTAAGAGGGTCTGATGGGCTGGCCCTCGGATGTGCGTCTGCTGTCTCTCATCAGGTACACGCAGTCTCCTGCACACACGGACGGACGGGATGGGCGCCTTACTTTTCAAGCAGCGTACAAAACGCCGAATGAATGTCAACTACGGTGCATGCTTCAAAGCACGAAGGTTGCTGGTGACAGTACCTTGGTGCAGAAGCAGCTCATCTCTTAGGAGGCAGATGTAGTAGACAGAGCCAGCCTGGGCATAGCTGGGTTGAGGTATCATGGGAACCTCCTTTGACGCGACAAAAACAAATTCACAAGTCACAAGAAAACCTGGCACACACTCAGAACGCTGTCGTGAAAGGCTCTCCCGTGCAGACATACCGTGTCTACTGGCCTCGGGTCACACTCCTCACACAGATAGTGCTCCACTTCTGTCTCCAAGCGCATGCAGTCAAAGTGTTGCCAAACCTTCAACAAAAACAAGCGTGCGTATTCTATTTCAGTTACTGTTGTTATCTAAAACAATAATCAAGTAGATTGAAGCTGTTTTCTTTGGTCCAATTGCTTGCTCCTTACTTACCATGCACTTTTCACATTGGATCATCAAGCCTTCATCCTTGTACATGCCGCAGATGCAGCGGATAATGTCATCATCCTTGTCATGGGATCCGGCCACGCCGTGGAGGTGGCCCCGGTCACGCTCCAGCGAGTCGGAGCTGTCGGCCTCGCTGGCGGTCTCGCCCATAATCTCATCGATTTGCACGGCGGCCTCGTTACGGGCACTGTAGTAGGCTTTGCGCAGCCGGCATACGTCCCTGCCAATGGATGACTTCCTCCCGTAATATTTCTAATCGGAAAAACACGGCAAGTGGTTCGAAATCATGTTGCGAGTGTGATAGGCCACACGATTACCAACTTTCGACACTGGTTGCGGAAAGGTCAGAAAGCAACCTTTCTCCATCACTTTATAACACAAGGCCACTGCCACATATTCGGTTCACGTTATTCATAGCAAAGGGTCCATTCACTGGGGCACGAAACGGGACAGCTGCCTACCTCAGCATTGCGGAACACTTTGAGCATGTCAGTGTCGAATGCTTCGACGGTCTTGTAATGGCCCGTGAGGATTTGCTTCTCGATGGTGCTCAAATCCAGAGGGTCTGACACCTTCTCATAGTAATGGCTGTTCCTAATCACACAAGAATGCACAAAAGGAAAGTCACAAAAGTGGGCAACATGCCAACGGCTTCATATTCATACCTTTTCCGTGACGGGAGGTTCAAGAGCGGAGCAGCGATTGTCTGGCTGGATGAATCTGAGGGAGAAGCAGAATTTCAAGACATGTCAAGAAAAAGTCATACCATAAAAAGAAAAAGAAACTAACCCTTATAGCTGGTAATCATGTCACAAATCTCCTTGAAGATATGTGCAAGGCGAGCAGTGCGTGTGACTTCTGTGTTTTCTTCAGCAGCAGCAAGCCTCCGCGTACGTACCGAGCGGGATGTCTGCAGGGCTGAAAACTGGGTGAGGAAAACATCTGGGGGCGGGGGGGGGGGGGAGATATGCATGTTTGACATTGCACTTACGAGACTGGCTTGTCATAATGAAGAACTTTTTTGAAATGAATCAGCCTCACCTGACTTGATGTTGCCATCATCCCGGATGACTCCTCCCCAGCGGGTATACAGCGAGAGGTTGGTGGGGTCTCGATCTCTTTCGCCTTCTCGTTTCAGCAACTCCTGTTTCTCTCTCATTTTTTCCCAGTTCCTCAGGAGGAAGACTCGATGCTTGAGGACAAAGTTCCTAATGATTGAGAACATGTAGTCAGTCAGTCAGTCAGTCAGTCAGTCAGTGAGTCAGTCAGTGAGTCAGTCAGTGAGTCAGTCAGTCAGTCAGTCAGTCAGTCAGTCAGTCAGTCAGTCAGTCAGTCAGTCAGTCAGTCAGTCAGTCAGTCAGTGAGTCAGTCAGTCAGTCAGTCAGTGAGTCAGTCAGTGAGTCAGTCAGTGAGTCAGTCAGTGAGTCAGTCAGTCAGTCAGTCAGTCAGTCAGTCAGTCAGTCAGACTCATTGATTTTACAAGTCACAGAGTTCAACGAAGGGCACAACCTTCTTAGGGCCAGAGTCACAAATGTACCTTTCTCTGTTTGACA
Organism: Syngnathus scovelli; assembly: GCF_024217435.2. NCBI lineage: Eukaryota > Metazoa > Chordata > Actinopteri > Syngnathiformes > Syngnathidae > Syngnathus > Syngnathus scovelli. The sequence continues at coordinate 516,096 of NC_090865.1, forward strand.
TGGGTTTCATGAGGTGAGGGTAAAACTTGTTGCTGTCACTTGAGTCTTCCTCCTAAATACAAAGAAAGAAAAGTCATTATGAAACAAATCAGGTCAGGGACAGTTGCACACAAACAACATCATGAAGAGATCAGGCAAGATCAGATGCGCCCAATGTGTCAAAGAGGGGCATCGCGTCGCGTGGCGTCGCGTCGCATCGCTCACTCGTTTCTTAAGTTGGTGTTTGGATTTCCGCTTCTCCTTGAGTCGACCCAGTCGCCGAGTACCGGCCACCTTGGGAGGCAATCCGTTGATACGCTGGCTTTTCCCGCCAATGATACCTCGGCAACTCTCGGAGCCGCACTTACATACTTGCTGTGGGGGTGGGGACAATCGCAATATCAAATAAGCAGCACGCAAGTCTCTCATGGTGAGTCGGCACTCACCTGCTCCTCCGTGTTGAAGGAATGGAAGTTGTAATCATAGGTGAGCTCCGTACCGCTGCTGATGTCCTTGAGCGCAAAGAGACCAATTCTGTACACCCCATTGACTGACCTGCAAGTCATCAGGACTGAGTGAGCACACCTTCCCTTCCTCTTTAATAGCAACTTCATTACTGAGCATGCCATAAAGCACAAGGTCATTTTAGAAAGAAGCTACAGCAACTACTCCATGGCAATTTCAAATTAAAGCAAGCCGTGTGTGACCAGTTCTTTGCCCATTTGAAAAAAAGGGGAAGGAAAAAAAAACAACAACAAAAAGAAGAGATTTGTTTACATACAAAGAAAGAGGCATTTGTCCATCTAAGGGCATCTTTTTGAGCGTCTGCATTGAAGGAAAATGAAGTGAAACGTCTGGACACCGCGGTTGTGACCGTGACCCAGCTGCAAGTAAGCTCCCCTTTCTGAGAAGATTGATGGCTCCCGAGAGCTTCAAAATCCTCCAGTGCCATTGTGGTTTTTATTTGAGTCCAGCGACTCTTTATTACATTGGCATGCTCACCCACATGCAAGCACCAGTTCCCTAGATTATAGTGTGGCCCAAGTGGGAGAGGAGAGTACAACTTGACACAGTCAACTCTCCAAGGTTGTGTAAATTGTCCAAAACAAAACATTCTGGCTTCAGCTTGAAAAGTCAGACACAGAGAGCCAGCGACAAGATGACTGCTGTTAGCTAGTTTATAGAAAGATGATGATTATGATTGTGCTACAACGAGATGTTTTTTCCATATCGTCCGTATTCTTTTTTGACAGTCTTCTTTACTGCCCACAGTTGGTCCCTGCAATTCGGTGGTTTCAAGATAGACTACTGTTAAAGTGCGTCACTTCAGCACTCATTCACCACTTTATACTTAAGCCAGCTTTAATGGTTAGCAAGGCTTCTTTGCGCTCCCCGCTCTGCCTTGCTCCCTTGCTCGCTCGCTCTCTCGGTGTTTCGTTACTCCTTAACCTCCTTTGGCGATAATCTTACTTGCGGCAAGTGAAGACCGACTCTGCACAGTGGAAGAAAGGGCTGAAGCTTTGCTAGCGAGTTACCCTTAGCAGATCCCCACCGGAATAATGAGGTGGCACCCCTACTAAAATCGATGAATTCAAATTGGAGAGTGAAACCCTCGCCATCATGGTCCGTGTAAAGCGCTTTGCGACACTTACCACTTCTGCATCTCGCAGTTGGGCTCACAGCTGTGGTTGATGAAGCGTGCCTCATTGCCCATTCTATAGCTGTCAATCACCATGCCACTATCCAGGTTCAGACAGTAGTGGCCACTGTGAGCAAAGTACTGCTGCATCATACGACTCCTGAAACATTTTGCTGTTAGACACGCGGGACTTCATTGATACGTACGTACGTACGTACGTACGGGCAAAAAGCAACAGTTCACCTGAACTCGTGTTCGCTAACCACTTCTCCCAGGTACTCGATAATGAACTGGCCAGAGCGGAGGCTTTCCTTGGTGCGGATGCCCCAGCCCTTGCCCTCGGCCCGGAATCTCTCCAGACACTGAACCCAATCGTGCCTCTGGATATGCTGGTTGTCGCAGAACTCGTGACACGGACAAGTGCTGGGCGAGCACTCGGCAAAGCTCATTCTGGGCAAATGTGCAAATACACGTCATGGCTAAGCACAGCGTTTGATATCAGGCCAAATGTCACTGTACCTGTTGAGGCAGTCATCCAGGCAACCTTTTTCAGAACGAGTCTCGGGAATTTTGCAGTTGCATGTCGTCGTTTCGTACCCGGAGAAAGGCTTTACGTCAACATACACGTCTGTCGAGATAAAACCATTTGACATGGATGGTTAAAGACGCCGTGTCATTTGGCAGGCTAGACAACATCAATCGGGAAATGTTCAAATGACTCTCTGCTTAGAACAGAAAAACAATCTTAAGACACCTACTCGATCTGATCTTTTTGTAAAGAGGGACATCGGGCCTTTTGTACAGCTGAAACAAACAAAAAAGGTTCATCAGTGTAGAGCTGAAACAAACCGAAAAACGTCCATGATTAAAAGCCGCCGGCAATAGCGCCACTTTTTCAACTCATGAAGCGCTACCAAAAAACAAAAACAAAAAAAGAATTAAATGAAATATACTGTAGCATCATGATTGATCACCTGATCGTGTTTCCACAGCCATAGGATGTCATAAGGCAATTGGAAATCAACGCGCTTCTGTCTCAGGTACTTTCCTGGAGTGTCACACAAAGCAAAAGAAAACCTCGATGAAAAGATGTGTGCAGCAAAACAGGCGGGCTCTGGATCCTGTGCGCTCTAACGTTCCCTAGATACACTCATCGTGAGCGAAGAAAATGTGACTCACCAACATGGATGGGTGCTGGAAACAATCCGTAATCATGTTCCCCGGGTATGTACTCCAGCTTTTCTTTCTTTAGCTGCAGAAGCTGACTGCGGGGGCTACAAGCAAGAGCAGAAAAAGAAAACAACGTATAGAACGATAAATGTGACGCCCGTTCGCAAGAAACAAACAAAAGATCTTACTCTTCGGTCTTGAAGACATCCGAGTAAAGCCCAGCCTTCTGGAACTTTTTCTTTGGAGGTCTAGCTGGTCTCTTTTCCCGTGGGGCGGTTATGGGGATGGCTGATGTTTGTTCCCTGGAGACGCTTTCTTGGTGTTGTGTGGAGATGTGTCCATCTGGCTTATTCTCCACTGAGCTAGATCCATAATTTGGTTCAAAACATGTTCCGACATGCAACTTCCATCCATTTCTGAGAAGCATACTTACCCGGCGGGGAAGTGATTGATCTGATCCTGGGCGAGCCAGCACCTTCCAGATCCCGGTCTGGACCTTGCCATCAGGTTGCCCGCATTTTCTTCCCTGTCTGGCAATGGTTCCACGGTGTCTTCCACCTCTCCTCCCTCTTCTTCCTCAGCGTCATCTCTCTCCCAGTGTTTCCTTTTTTGTCCTCTGCTACTCCGCTGCTCTTTGACAACGGCTTCGATGGTGTCTTTGACGGCATCCCCGTCCCAGATTCTCCCTCCGCCCGGCCGCTCTCCTACTCTGTGCCGCGTCGGATTCAATTCGACGGCGGGAGGCAGCGGCGGCGGCGAAGGTAACGGGTGCTTCCGGGGACGCCCGGGTCCCCTCTTTTTCACCATGTTGTTTCCCGTACGGGCTTGCCTCTGCAGCTTCTTAGCGCGCAGGATTTTGTTGACGTGGTGGAGACTGTGCTTGGACTGCTGCGATCGATGGGAGCGATGGGGCAGGGAGGCGTCCGGGCAACACTCCCGGGAGGGGGAAAGGCAGGAAGAGGACGCCGAGCCATGCGAGTAAAACATAGGAGACTGGTGATGGAGCTGCTGCCGGTGGTGCAGGGCTCCTTCGGGCCCTTCCGATTTGGAGAGGACACCGCCTCTTGTCTGGAGACTCGCAGGCCCTTTGCAAGACAAATGTAAACAGAAAGATGATTCTTATGGCATACTTTGGGCAATCTTTCCAAAAATCCAGACTATTGGTGTGGTCGTTATTGTTACAAACGATCAAGCAATCTAAAGTGTTGAAAATGCTTTGCTCTTTTCCACCATGCAATGCTAATGGTTGAATACATTTTTGAAGTCTGCTTGTAATCATGGCGGGAAATGCATTCTTCATTTTTGTTCAATCTTTCCCAACTAAATTGAATTGACATTCCTCATTCGCCTTGTTAGTTCCCACGCCGACACCTCGTCTCCCCTCCCCATCGAGTCCATTCATTCCCTGACCACCGAATGACCCCAAATCCTGAGTTGTAATCCAGGATTAGCCTGTCTTCATGCCTCCATTCTACTGAGGCCCTGTTTTCTTCACAACAATAAGAAGAGCAAAACTTTGCTGATGGCCGTGCAAAACAACTGGGCAAGGTCAAAAGCAACGTAAGCCCAAAATAGCTTGCAAAGAAAATATTCCACCCCTTCAATAAGATGGTCCTTGGCCCAAGTGCTACATCAACAGTGGTCATCCGCGTTTTGAGTGCAGTCATTTGGACTTTTTTGCCAAGCCCATAAGCACAACTAAGCGCTACCAAATGTCAGGGAGTGCGTGCAAAGATTACGTTCAAGTCTTTTGATGAGGCCAGAAATGCTGCTCAGGCACATCGAGCAATGCTGCTGAAATGGACCACGGTGAGAAAAGATTCTCCGCCACACACCAAGCAAGTGAGCACCGCGAGCCCACATCAAGTTTGGAGAATATGACAAAAACATACTATAGCGTACATAAATTGCAGCAATGGGCCACTCGTAACGACAGACAGACAGACAGACAGACAGAGAGAGAGACAGAGAGACAGAGAGACAGAGAGAGAGACAGACAGGCAGACAGGCAGACAGGCAGACAGACAGACAGACAGACAGACAGACAGACAGACAGACAGAAGCCCGCCTACAGCTTTTGGAAGGCTGACCGAGCCTCAATTGGGCAATGTAAATTCACTGACCTTGCGTTGCATTTGACAAGGTCTGAAGCATAATCATTCCATCAGGGTTATTTCAATTGATTCTAATGGAAGTTATAGCACCAGTGTGACAGATAACCTACCTATAAAGCTCACCAGCTGCAATATGCTGGCGTGAAAGCTATTTTGGGGAGAATTAACATTGAGCAATGTCAAGGAGAATTTGGGTCATGCATTTCTCTGACGCCTTTGCGTCGATAGCCCTCTTTTGTCATCCAAACGCATTGATGGGATCTCGGAAAAGAGTTGCCATCTTTACAGCGCAGGAGGCCAATTTGACTTACCTAATTCTCTTCTCTCCGCTGACGCCGAGCGGTCTTTCCGTGATGTACGGTCCATACGGGAGAAGCTGTTATTGTTTTCTGGCGCCATGTCATTCTTTCGGTTCCTGCACCCCCTCAAGTTGGTACGAGTGAGAGCAGAAGCAAAGAGATTAGTACGATTAGGAGAATCCTGGCCTCTTGCCTCCACATCTTCTGCGGGTGTGAGAGCTCCATCGTCGTCACTGTCAGAGCAAGCGGGTAGTTCTTCCGGCCTCCCGTCTGAGAAGCGCCCCTGACCGGGAAGCACGTGACGACGTGAGAGCTTTGAGTAGTCGGTGTCGGAGGAGCCCATCCTGAACCAGGACTCTGTTGGGTGCTGGCCTTTGGAGCTGCTGCCCAGAGCTAGCCTGGAGGGTCCCAAACAGGATAGTGAGCTTTCTTTGCGCTTGTATCTATCTGCTGGAGATGACGATGAAGACGGCGAATTCGCTAATGAGACGCCTGCTTGCTTGCTAGCGGCGGCGCTGCGGCCAAAGCGGCATCGTTGCAAAGACTCGGCCATTCCCAAGCTCCCGACTCTGTCCCCTTTAGCTGATGCTCCGCTGTCAGACAAGCCTGCCCCGGCACGATTGACAGATGCGCCCACCGTTTCGTCGTCTTCTTCTTCTTCTTCTTCTTCTTCTTCACCCTCATCAGCGCATCGCTCTCTGTGTTTGTGTCGATGTTTGTGTTTGTGGTGCCAGTTGAAAGACAGCTCAGAGGACATGGGCGGGTAAAGAACAGGAGCGCGTCCTCCGAGGTACTCCTGCCGAAGCAGCTTGTGCTTCTTCTTGTGGAATTTCGAAGGGTTTAAGAGAAGATGAGAGGGGTGGTGATGATGCATGTAAGATGTAGGGGGAGGAGGGGGGAAGGTCGGCGAGTGATGCGAGTGGTGGCTGGAAGCCGTGTGGGGCGACTGGTGGTGGGGGTGAGGATATAGAGCGCTGGCCGGAGGATAGCCCCTATAGTAGCCCAATCCCAGGGGTCCCGAGGAATAAGGAACACTGTAAGAGGGATGGTAGAAGCCTCCACTGGAGAGTGGGAATCCGAGCCCTGGTACAAAAGGAACTTCTGACATGGACTCTCTGAGTTTGGGCGGGCGCCCCCGTTTCTTTTTCAAGTCTGGTTTCCGAACGTAGTGCAATGGATCGCAAGAGTATGCGGGATGGGAATAGAAGCTGCCAAAATTGACCCTGAAGATTGTGGGGAGGAGATCTCGGTGAATGTAATGATGAGGTGGAGGGCCGCCGGTCCCGCCCATGCCAGCGGCACGGTTGCCCACTCCCGGGATCCGATTTGCTCCCGGGGCTACGCCGCCGAGACGGTGCCCGGTGGTCCGATGCGTTATGCGGATTTCACTCATCCTTATGACAATCTCATCCAGTTCGGCCAGAAAGTTGGGGTCGATGCGCCGGGAGCGCAGTTGCAGGTATTTCTTCTTGCGTTTTCTTTTCTGTCTCTTGAGCTTTTCATAGCCCGGGCACCCGTGGCTACGGCGTTTACATTTATGCTTATGTTTTTCCTTGTGACCCAAGATGGAGGTAGAAGGAGCTGCAGGGTGAGCTCTCCGCGGATCGGGCGATAACCTTGTCATATGTGGCGAGGGAGAAGGTGAGCTACGGTCCACGAGTACAGTGGAGTGGCGTCGCCTGCCCCTTGCGCCAAGTCCCAAACCCGGACCCACGGATGAACCGAGAACGCCGCCGGGCATTAATAATCCGCTACTGAGCCCGGCTGCTATCCCCATTGCGCCCGCTCCTCCAGCTTTCTCCCCACGGTCAGAGGTGCTGTTGTTGTCTGTTCCTATACCGCTGTCACTAGGTAGCGTCTCCTCACTGTGGGACTCACTCACTGGGGATGGAGTGGCTTCTTTCAGCTCACTAAGGGGGGCCGGTGAGGTGGGATGAAGCGGCCGCGGAGGAGAAAGCTTGTGGTAGTGGTAGTGCTGCTGCCTATAGTGGGAGTGGGGGTGGGGGTGGTGGTGGTGGTGGTGGTGGTAGCCACGGAACGAGGACCTTTTCTGTGACGTGGCCATATTTAAAGAGGAGCCGAGGACCGGACTGCGAATATTTGGAGCTGAGAAAGTTGGCGGGGGAAAAGCAAACGTGCCGTGACTACCGCCCGAATAGTGAGAGTGAACGGCAAAGTGCACCGAGCCTGGCTCAACAAAGCTGCCGTCGCTGATGGGGCTATGGCCGCCGCTGGACTGCGAAAGAGAAGGTGAGGGAAATATTTCCGAAGAGGAATGCTGGTGCTGTTGCTGAGACGGATGATGGTGATGCAGAGGAGAAGTCGTGCTGGGGGACAAGAAGGGCTCTGGCGGAGCTGTGACGCTTTTTGGTTTCCGCCCTCTCCTCTTGCCCATATAGATGGTGCCTTTTTTGCTAACGTTAATTTGTGGTCCCAGTTTCCCCCCGAGGGAAGCAGCCAGGGAGGACAAAGAATGAGTGGCGGCTTGCGCAGAGCCCACCACGGCGCTCGGAGACACTTTGGGGGGGGGGTCTTCTTTTCTTGGTCCTAAAAGGATTTGACTGAGAATCCGCTTCCGCTTGACGCTTTTCATCTTATTGATCTTGCCTATGATTGTTTTCATAATTAGCTGGCCATTTCCTTTGCCGTGATAGCGTTTGTCCCCGACAAGGTCCCCTGCCTCAGGAGCCAAGGTGGGAGGCTGACACTCTTCGGGTAAAGTAGGTGGTAGGCGCTTGGGGCGTCCGCGTTTTCGAGGGGTAGCTTTCGGGGGGTTTAGGTCAACTTCTGGATGAAGCACAGGAGGGTCTTGCTCTTCTTTGGACTTCAAAAAAGTCGAATAAACCTTCGATGAAGCCAATTTATTATGGGAGCGTCCACGGGATGCGGCGTCGAGCCTCGGCATCCGCGATTTTGGCCTGCCCCTTTTTTTGGCCTGGGGCGATGAGGTGAAGAGGCGGGACATTGAAGTTTGCGCCAGAGGATTTGCCTTGAGTTTATTTGGATTTGGAGGTCTCCCCACGGGTCTCTTGATTGGAGTTGACGTTTCCTGACTGGAAGATAAAGGCAAGGTGCTTTTGCCCTGCTCAAAGGGACTGTTGAAGCCCACTCTGGCCTGACTATGGACCTTGGTCATTGCCCGGCCCCAGCGGGGCTTCCTTCCTCGACGTTTTTTAAGGGGTTTACTGTCTTGATCCGTTGCAGAATCTACGGACGAATCCAGAGAATCGTCTCGAAAAGGAGTCGGAGGGCTGTCTTCGCCTTCCGGCTCGGGTGAAGAAGCAGCTCTGGGCCTTACGGATTCGGTCCGGCCGATGCGACTCCCATCCCTATTGGGGCTATGCTTGGATGGACTTAAGCTCTTGTCGCCCTCACCTTGCAATGACTGACTGCTGCTAGCGCCTTTGTCTTTCCTGTCAGGCTTTGCAAGAGGACCGCAAGCGTTCAAATCTCTGGGGCCGCCTTGTTGTCTGAGACTTGCGATGCCTTCCTCCGTCGAAACAGGGGTCTCTCCTGCATGGTTTGCTTGTGAGCGAGCAGGGGAGCTTACGTGACTCAAAGTCCTCTGCTCAGCTGCGGTGGTGGTGGTGGTAGGAGAGGATGCGACAGGAGAAGTGGACAAAGCTGCGGCGTGGGGTGAGAAGTGAATTGGACGAGACTGAAGTTTAGGAACGCTACCGTTGTCATTGTTAACGTCCTTTGACAGAGCAGGCAATCTGTTATTGCCGTATACGAGTGCAGGACTGCTGCTGCGACTGCTACCGCTGTTCACGGTAATACTGCTGCTACTCGCTTTCCCACTCCCATCCGTGTCTTCCTTCCTGGCTGGTGTCAAGGCGGCGACGGCGGCAGGCGAGTTTTCCATCATGTCTTTGTTCCTGGAGCCGTAGGGCCGACCGGGTGGCCGCGACACCGGTAGAGGGGGAGAAAGGTGAACCATTCTGGAATAGGTATTCCTATTGGCCATCGCCCGATCTCGCTGCTTAGCCGTGGGTGTCATAAAACCTGAGCTGGAGTGGGATGGAGCGGCGTCAGTCTTAGCGGGCACTTTGACAGGCTTGGCGCTCTTTGATGGCGGGCAAGTGGCTATGAGTTGAGCTAATTTTTCAGTGACTGTAGGCGCTCCCCAGCTTTGAGGTGCCTTGTCTTTATTATCTCTTTGACTTTCATTGCTGTATGTGTATTGTGGCGGTTTAACGGCTTCGCAGCTCGCTTCTTTCGACGCGGGTGAAGAGGGTGCCGATGACCGAGGGGTATGCTGCAGAGTTGGGGTTTTCTTCCCGGAAGGATGAAGTTTGCTGTCTGGAAGAGGGCGATGAAGATTGAGGGGCCGTTCAGATGTGGCAGTACCCGCTTTAGTGTCTGACTTTGGGTCAGACGGGCAATCCATCTTTGGTGGACCCTAAGAAAAAATTTAAAAAAGACAATCATTGTAAAATTTCTTTTCCAAATGAAGTTCTAATAAGAAGAATGCATCAGGTTTATACAACAATTTTCGGAGTGGTAAAAAAATCATTTTCAGAATTCATCCAAAGTATCAAACGCAACTGGCAGACTAAGGGGGCAAAGGCCGGCCGGGGAACGGGTGAATAGAGGCACTAACACTTATTAGGGTCAGATTGGGGACAAGAAGGGAGCGCTGTGGAGGGAGGTCATCTTGAAGTGGGGGATGGAGAAACCAGGGGAGGCGGCAACATAAACCAAATAGACGTGCGCTTAAGAAAAGCAAACCACTGCAATAAATCAATTCAAAGCAGACTTTGAAAACGTATGCTAACTCTATCATCTCATGATTGCGACTTTTGAAAATTTGGGGAAACATTTGCCATTGGTAAGCAGGAAAATGCTGCTCTAAATGTCCAGCAGGCAGACGGCATGAAATGTTGCCGTTGCCTCCTTACTAGGCCTACCCACAATTCCTTGCTCCCACTTACTCGTTTTCCCGGTGCACTGCCGTTCACTTGACAAGGTGGCACGGCCGTTGTGCTGGCTGGTGGAGGTGGAGGTGGTGGCGGTGGGACTTTGGAAGATGAGGATAATGACTGGATTGCTCTGTTGACATTTGGACTCTGTTCCTTGTCTTTTTCCCTGACACGAGAAGGACTCTGGCTCCGGTTACCTGGCCCATCATTTGTATTCCCGGCACGATTCCCTCGCGCGGCACCTCCTCCCCGTCCCGTATTCCTCATGGTTGCCCTAATGGCTGGTCTGCATACGTAATTCTCCAAAATCTTGGGAGGTTTTTTCATGCGTTTTGCTTGAAGGCCAATCTTCAGTTTGACATTGCCTTCCGACAGGCTACTCTCCTTGATGGAGAACTGTGATTGGTCAGGGCCGCTTTGAGCGCCTGCTCCTGCGCCATCAGCTGTAGCAGAAGTCTCTTTCTCTTTATCCCGCTTCTTCTCCTCCTCATCGTCTTTATTTCCAATGCCTCCTTCTTTCTCTCGCTCTGCAGAAGGAACAGCTGAGAGAGGAGGAGGAGGAGGAGGAGGAGGAGGAGGAGGCGGCGGCGTGGCAGTTCTCCCGTGAATCTTCGGATCCATCTTGACTTCAGGGCAGCGTGAGTTCAAAAGGTGTATCCTGTGAAGAATATAGGCTTGGGAGTGGGGTAGGGAAGGAGGAGGAGGGAAAGGGGGAGGGGGATAACAATGAGGTAGGAGCTCTCCTTTTTATTTTCCACAGGGTTTTCTATCCTTTGCCGCCGTCACTTCAGTCCTCTCACTCCGTCCTTCAACTGCAATAGGGAGTTGGAGAGAAAGACAAATTAAATCTATGGAGGTGACTTACTTCACAGTGGGATTAACATTTTTATCACTTTGTCCTTCATCCTGTGCATTTCACAAAAATACATCAATAACAGAAAAAACCATTGCCGACGCACACTCAAATGGAATTTGTAGCACAATTTCAATTGGACTTCCATAGCTGCCTCCAGCTTGCCGTACTGTTATTGTTGATTAAAGTACATTGCAGTGGCACTCGTACAGCTTTTATTCTTTCCTCATAAAAATAATGTGCGGATTTTACAGGAGTGGGAAATAAAGCAGCTTGAAGCAAGCATCTTTTAGGGAATTGTCATCTGCCAAATTCCAGCACTGGAAACACATTGCATCGTTTCATTTCTGACTCCAAAGTTGTCTCCGGCTCATTAAAGCTTCGAAATGATTGAATGCAGATCCACGCAAAGCAGGTGCTTTGGATGGGTGAAGTCATTTGGAGACAAGTGTGACCTCAGCACTTTGGGCCCTCTGGGGCTGCACAGAGGATGTCTATGTTTTCCTCTGCCTTCACCAGCAGTAAATGAAAGTGAGTGATAGAGCGTCGACATGACGGCGGTTTCTCTGCCCCCCCCCCCCACACACACACACGCACACAACACACTTAAAGGAAAACACTAAAGTAGATGCACCAGCAAGCCTGCAGAAAGTCATTCAATTCATTACAAGGCATTGCAAGAAACAAAAGTCATTTTCAACATTCTGCTCTTGATCCACATTATGAATAGTAGTGGATCTTCTCTAAGCACACAATAAATGGCAGAGCCATTTTTGGAGTGTGGCCTGCAGCCAGCGCAAGTGTTACATTAACAACAGCCAGCAGTTTACTCACTTACAACAGCCTTCTTTGGATAAGATTTTGAAGTTCACACTCATCCATCCGCTTACAAAATAGTTGTAATCCTCCAGTGATTTTGAAGCTTCCATCTGGCGCTGTGTCACAGACTGACAGAGCAAGTCATCAACACCAGGTAGTAAACACGACGGAAAGTCCGCGCGTGTGGGTGGAGTCATTTTCTGCCGGTATGGCCCTTTTAGATCAGCTGGCAAGTTCAAAGTCAAAGTCAGCTTTATTGTCAATTTCTCCACATGTCAAAGACACACAAAGAAACCGAAAGAAAAAAGTTGTCCAAAGACTTTGAAAATGCCATAAAAATAGCAAGTTGATCAAGTCAAGCTTTACACAGCTGTGGACGTGCAGTGCATGTGTACTATTATCAAGAAGTACAAGGTATCTAGAAAAAGGCATCCCACATTCCTTTCAAGCCAAATCTATCTCCCAACTGTTTCTTTCAACCCTTTGACCGCAGCAATATGCAATGCATCATCAGTCACATAAGGGCTCCAGTTTCTTTGCACCAAATAGTCTGCTTCGACAAACACGCGACAGTCATAGAAGTGTGTTCAACATCACTCATAAGCAAATGTGGTGAAAAGCTGCTTTGGATGATCTGTGTAGATGTGTTTCCTCTAACCTTTCCCTGAACTCTACCTTTAGCCACAAGCCCATTCTTATCTCTACTTGGCCTCACCTCAATCCAACCAGGGTCTTCAGAAGGAGGGGAAGCAACGTGGATGACAGCGGTTGGTTGAGCCAGCACATTTTGGACATCCTCTGGGATGTGAAGCTCATTCCACTGTGCTAACAGTGCATGCATGTGTGCTAAAAGGCGGCTGTGCCACCCAAACAATAACGGGGCTTAGTCTGCATCATCAACTCTGCAATGTTGTCTTTCTTCCATACAGAAAAAAAAAAAAGAACACATCTCCACCATATTGAAACAACACATTTGTAAGGTACTCACCTCTTCTAGTTTTCCGCAAATTGTATTCACATTATTTGGCTCCGTCTCCTTCCTCGGTTGTGGCAACTTGGTGGCCAAGCATTCATTACTCCAAGTGCTGAATTGGCAAAATAGGACACAAAAAGTAAGCTGCTTGGCATAAATATCACAGCAATCAAATGCAGGCATGGACGGACCGACCGACCGACCGTGATCTCCACAGCTTGCTGACAGTGCTCATGTGTCGCGGCGCCTTATGTTTATCGCCGATCGTTTGTGGCGCGTACGCGAGTGCCAAATACTAACCTGGCGAAAGTGCCGATACAAATAGCTCAGCAAAAGATCCCCTTGAAGTGCATTACGCTGTTATTAATGATAATAACAGGAGCGGTTACGGAGGATGGCGTCGTCGCTGTAGTGCTAAATATAGCGCTAACCATCGCATTGTGACATAGTTGTAGTGATAAACTATTAGCTACAATAAACTAGCCCAAAATAGGCGATCGTCTAATGTCTATGATCCTGATAGCGAGCATCTTGTTATCTATCAGCCTTTGGCTGCTACTGTTTAAAGACGACTGGGGCTATTTTCATCCAGCAAATGTTCAATAATGTTCGCGGGCTTGTATTGACTCGCAAATTCCAACAGTCAATTTAGTCGTTTCGAGTCGTAATATACACACGCAGATAGGGCTTCTCGAATTTCGATTGAAATAGGAGATTACGATACGAGAGTGCAGGACAAGTGATGTACAAAATCCTACATCTCCGCCACATTCTCTCATGCACTCCTCTTACTACATCTCAGCTACATCGGCTAACGATGCACTAGCGTGCCCGCTAAACCGCAAAAAAAAAAAAAAAAAAAAACATTAACCACGTAGCCACGAATAGAAATCGTGGGATTAAAATCGTTTCTAAAATTTAGGGCATACGTGGGCAAAATAACATTCCTGCGGTATAAGACAACAAATGCACTATCGTGTAGGTTTAAAAAAAAAAAAAAAAAAAAAACACTGTCAACAAAATGGCGGCTACGTTGAATCAACATAGATCCCCGAAATGGATCGCCCTCTTAATTCCTTCTTCTTTGGAGGTAATATCCTTCTTCCTTACAGCGAGTAGTGGCGTGTAACTCGTCCGCGATGTCCCAAAAATCCACTTCCGACGCTGTGTTAGCTGAGCCTGGATGTGTCAGCACGGGCCTCCCTCGTTGGTCGGGCCTCCATGTCTGCTCAGCCCGTGTCGCTACAGTGTCAGCCCAGCACGGGCATTCTCAACCGCGGGGAGGGAGGGAGGGAGGGAGGGAGGGACCGAGCGAGGGAGAGAGGGGAGGACGGACGGATCGACGGACGGACGGACGGACGGGCGGGGGGCGAGTAGAGGAGAAGAAAGAAGGGAGCAAATGTCACTTGCTCGCTTGCACAGAGAACAAAGTCTACGTTTAATAATTTCTCGGCCTTCTTTTTTTGAATGTCATTTCTGGCTTTTTCCACGCTGCAGCTTTTCCCCTCCAAACTCACGTGTCAGCTGTCAAACGAAATGCTTGTCAACCAAATCGGCGTCTATTTGAATAATTCATCATTCCAACGACACGATGCAGTTTGAGCAAAACAATATCTTGTTTCAGGTTCTCCATTGCATCAGATCTAGTCTCAGTTCCATAGTATGTTAGTCTCCTTGGAAGTCTTCATTTGACGCTGACAATGACTTGAACTATTGCAGGAGATCATAGAATTGAATTGAAAATATGACAAACTAAGTCTTCCTTCATGTTTTAAATGTAGACTATTGTTGTTGCACATCTTACTGGTAAATCAAGTGCAGTGTCCTCCATAATGATTGGCACCCTTTACTTTTTCGCAATCACCAAGTATAAACCATCAATACATTTCTTGCGACAAGAGGGGGAAACATACTACAGACAGATGAGAATCACAGTGATGAACTTTAATAACCAAGATGCCGATTCAAGTGGAGAAATGAGGTCACTGTCTTCATAACAGTCTTCGTTGAAAAGTATTATTTCCCGGGGAATCCGGTCAGCCGGCAGCTTGGTGGCGACAAGTTCCGCACATCCGAATCGGCCGTTGGGGAAAGCAGCGTACAATGTGGTAGCCTTGCGGTCTTGTCAGCTCACTGCTCTGGCGAGTGACGTAGCGCGGGGATGACAAACCAGGGATCCGCGGCTCGCTCAAATGTGCCAATGAAGCGACGGTTCAAGCTGCAAATGATGATGGCGGCCATCATTCAGACGGCCCGCCGGCCGTGTTGCTCTGTCTTAACGGCGCGACCCTCTGGAGATTGGGATGCGTGCAGGAGGAGGCTGTTGTCCACGCCGTCCAGGCTTTTTCGGCACACCGGACACGTATCGTGCTGGACGAAGGGAAACATTCAGCACGATACATGTTCATTTTTTGGCTGCACTTTCTTGTTCTGTACGTATAGGAGTGATGAACACTCATCATTTCGCACTCATTTATTTCGATGAGCAAAAGCGACAAGGTATATGAGTGTTTTTTTCCTTGTGCCTTTAAGAGCCAGGCAGTCAACATCCTTACCAGTTCCAGCCAAGGCACTATGCAGTCGCTGTGGAAGTAATGGAGGCACGGTAGCTTGCGGACACATTCCCCCCATGAATACTCCTCCCGGCAAATTGTACACTCCAGTCTGCGGTCTTTGAAAGAGCAACACAAAGTAAGTAAGCGCTTTTGTTCGAGA
Source organism: Syngnathus scovelli (assembly GCF_024217435.2). Lineage (NCBI taxonomy): Eukaryota > Metazoa > Chordata > Actinopteri > Syngnathiformes > Syngnathidae > Syngnathus > Syngnathus scovelli. Next base: position 531,579 of record NC_090865.1, read on the forward strand.
GAATACGATTTGGAAATACCGCTCATCGTGTTTTTCAAATTTAGAAACGTTGGAAAAAAGAAACATGTCAGTCAGGGAAACTGGGAAGGCCAAGGAAAAGGAAGAGTAAAAAAGTAGATGAGAAAATGAAAGGTCTATCGTTTTTTGGGCTCCGAGTAAATCGCAATGCCATAATAGGGTTCCCACCTGTTTGCTCTTGAGAAATGCAAACCGTCGGCAAGGATGAGATCATGCTCTTTTCGGCAGGGGGTGGACCCGCGTTCTCCAACTGTCCTAACAACTGAGAGGAAAACAGCAAGTCGTGTTCAAAGGTTTGCAATTTAGCTGCATTTGCAATCAATCAGGGGCTCCCATTTTGGTGGCTCCCACAAGGACAGTTTGCTCGATGGTCAATCCTGTTACCTCCTTTTCTGTGACCTTTTGTGTACCGTTCAAACACATAAAGGAAACACGTCAATTCAAAAGTGCAAAAACGTCGCCATGATCTATCTGACTGACCTCTGTAATGACTGTATCCAGGCCTCCCTGACCCCACGCGTAATCCGCCGGGTTTGAGTACAGTTGCAGCATGCTCGATCTGAGTGCCAAACAGAACGTAAAAAGAACATTTGATCACCCGTCTTCAGAGATGAAATCAGAAAAGGATTAAATAGCGGATTACAATGCAGCTGGCGCAGCGCTGGGGTTCCCGTTGGTTGTCAACAGGTCGGCCAAGAAGTGTTGCACAATCCTTGAGTGGGCCAAAACAGTGGGAAAAAATGGTTACGCCAATATTTTTGTCACGTCAAATACGCGGCTGTCAAATTTGGCCAAAGCAATATTTTTGTCACGTCAAACATGCGGCTGTCAAATTTGGCCAAAGCAATATTTTTGTCACGTCAAATATGCGGCTGCAAAATTTGGCCAAAGCAATCAGAACTACATGGGGCGCGCTATCAATTTCAGACATTTCTTGTCGTACTCCAGTCCAAATGATTGATCGACGCACCCTTCCACTTGAGGTCTTTGCTCAGGTCGGGGTGACCTCTCCTCCCCAGGCTGGGACAGAAACTGTAGCTCTCTGACCTCAGCATTGCCCGGTGTCACTAAAGGAAGATGACTTTGAGCGCTAAGCAACGTCTCGCCGTCATCCTGCTCGGACTCCGATGACGGCGGGTGCGACAGCAGAGCCGAGCGCTCCATAAACAACAGCTGCCATAGCTTGGAGAGATGCAAACTGTGAGGCATTTTTCCACTCATATTTCAAAATGTTCATTGTCAAAGAATTACTTCGGAGAATAACGAGCTGGAGTCTTCGCTGCTCTCTGGTGCGCTGCTCTCCAAGAGTCTGAACAAAAAGCAGCTTCAGTAGTGGGAACATTTTCAACAGGAACCCAATCCCAAAACGGCCCTGTACCTGGAGTCATGTTCCACCTCCTCAATAAAGTCAGACTTGCACCCGGGGCAGACAAAATCCTTGAAAAGAAAACAACATACTTAATTGGCTAGTGGACAACACAACCTTGAGAGCTGTATCAAACATTTCATGCGCTAAAGCTAATATTATATTTTTCTCCACAAATGCAGTTCTTTTTGATACTCCCAGAAAAATATCAGTACGGAAGTGCAAAGATGTTTAATATGTACCGTCAAACTAAACAAAACGAAGAATTAGACGACGGGTCAAAGAGGAGTATTACTGCCCTCCGGTGGACACCACCGGGAGCGACAATAACTTGGACATGACGCGCAAAGTGCTTGTTTACATACTATTTGATTGTCTTGGCACACCACAGAAGAAAGTAAGGAAAAGAACAAACCGCATAAACAAGTGACTACTTGTTTGTCAAAAACAATCTTTTCTGCGGGGATATCAAAGCCCCGGCCGGACCATCGAGGAAGCGATGATGCACCAATGATGTCATGGCAATACCACAATATTGTTATTGCACTCGATTAAAAGGCGCTGATGTCATCCATCTGCTGTTCACAGCTCCCGAGGGAGAGATTTGCAAGGTGTCAGGGGGTTGCTGGATATGCTCATAACCATCATTATACTCCTCATTCCTCGCATTAACGCAGCAATAACATCTCAGCATTCAAATGCAATTTCTAAAGGAATTAGATTGTTAAATGCATCGTTGCAAGAATGTACAAGATGGCAGCAATTCCGCTCACTCCATGCTGTACTTCAATTGATTGAGAGAAACAATTCATTTCTTTCAGCATTATATTTCGCTCTTGTATCCGATCTGTACGTCATGTTTATGCAAGCACGTCATGATCTGTAAATAGGAAGTGAGCGAGCGTCTGTTGGGAGAAAACATGTTGCGCAAATCAAACCAACTTTCTCGATGTAGCTCCGATTCGATGCAGCAATTGTGTCACTTTTTAAGTCTGCTTGTTTGCGCGTAAAATCGCATGTTGGCGCCACATAAAAAAAAAAAAAACAAAAAAAACACCGTGCAGCCCCCCCTCACACTCACACGCACGCACACATACATGCAAGGCGAGACAACTGGACACCAGAACAGCCTTCTAAATATGGACGCGCATGTGAAGCACCCAAGTCAGACTTTTATGTTTACGCTTGTGGATGGAAGAACATAGCGGCACGTACGCTTAAATTCAACATATAGGGAGTGCTCCATTTACGAGTTTCATTGACTAAACAATTGTGTCATTTTCTGATCGGCCAATCACAAAGTGTGATGCCAATTCAAGTGTGTCTGAATAAACGCACGTCGTGTGGTCTTGGCAACTCCAAATGACTTACCGGGAGAAGGGGTTGCGTTTCACGCTTACAGCAGTGACAGAAGAACCGGTGCTGAATTGTTGCCGCGGCGGCCTCCGCCATGTTGCCGTAGAAGCGCCCGCCCGGCCGAACGTGCGCGTGCGTGCATGCGTGCGTGCGTGCGTGTCCTTAGAAGAGCAAAGAACGAACGCAACGCCACGTCACATCACGCACGTGTAGTCACTAGGACGGACGCGTAGAAGTCGTTCCAAATCAAGTGCTCGTTTTGTTTTGATGCCTCAAAAACAAGATGTCATGGTACAGTGGGGGAATGGAGGTCATTGAGTATAAAGCATTCATCTGAACATTGGGTGCATCAACTGGAAAGAACGTCACCGGGTCGTCACGCTTTTTGCATTGACAATGATTTTAGAAATAAGTGTCATTTTCGATACATCAAGAATCGCAGTAATATAGCATAACAATGAAGTGATTGTCTCCATAGCCAATGCAGGAAATAATTGCCCATCCTCACTTTGCAATTTGGAATCAGAAGCAAATTTCTGATCGATTACATCATTGGATAAAACATGAAGTAAAATAGGAAATCGTTTCTGCAGGTGGAGCTCGAGCTCAGCAAAATTGTGGGGGCAAGGTGAGTAAATATGAACCATATAAAAGGCACAATTACTGCCTTGCAATTTCCTCATTCCCTTTCATAAACTCTGGTGCAGACAACATCCCCTGCAGTCATCGTCTAGAAAAAAGGCAAAAAATGGTTTAACAGAGAAGCTATGCAGCGGCTCCAGGCTGAACAATCAGCACAATCACTAAAACGGCGTACCAGTATCAGCTCTCCGTCATTAGTCAGCTCTCGAGTCCAGGCTGTCTTGGGTCCCTCGCCTTTCTGTAAAGTCTGTTCACAGCTGAATTTGCTCTCGGATTCCCATGTGGGAAAACTCTTCGTAAAAACACAAATGTACAAAAGTTTTTAGGCTGAACAATTCAGTCAGTCAGAGGCTAGTCCTTTCACCAGCCAGGAACACCAGATCCCGGCAATGTCACACATCTACTACAACGATTTCCATATGTGTGCTCTGATACTGAACCAAAAATACCGCCCAGGGGCGTCCATCCACTGTGGTCTCGTTGAACGATTGACCCACGGTGAAAGAGACGTGGGTGGTGCGGATGCTGGTGGATGTTTTGATGGATAGATTGACAATAAAGCTGACTTTCCTTGCTGGCTGATTTCCACAGCAGGACTTGAGGCTGCCGCCACAGCAATTTTCCTCACAAACATATTCACACCTGTGCACAAAGGAACAAAGACGTTCAGATCACAAAATAGAGTGGTGCCTGAAATGGCATAACTTTGGCTTCAGCTAGCATAATGCTAACACAATCAAAGAAAACAGAGACAAGCTAAGGACAAGTCACATTGAGAAGCATCTGATAATGAAGTAGGATGTCGCATTTATGAGCTGCAGCTTTGACAGGGGTGTAAAAGAAAAAAGAAGTCAACATTGAATGACTTACTTTTATGAGCTTCACACATCCAAGTGACCACTATTAAATCACAAATCATACATCCCTTCCTTTGCAATGGACGAATGCTTGCAATTTGTTTACTTTCAGTGCACCGTCCTGCTCATTCCATTAAGGGAACTCGCACGCCGCATTAGATTTGGGTCGGGGGGGCCGGGCCGTGCAGGGGAGTCGGTCTCATAGCTGCTGACTGGCTGCAGGGGCCCATGTTGAGGCTCAGTTCCGTTTACGCTGACTCTAATTCCATCCGCACGAGGAGTACCCTGCTTCAGATGAATCCAACATTCCACCACTCTTTGTTAGCCTTTTGATTTTGAATGGATGCCACTAGTTGGCCCCCTCTTGACCCCTCGTGCAATTCAAGCAATCTTGGCCTTTAATTTAGTAAGAACGCACATGCACTTTCGTGTTTTCATGCAGGCGAATGCACAATTTAGATCAAATGAATTGAACTACGTTTGCTCATTAAGCAATGCACAGCAAATCGTGCTTTCTAAAGAAATGTTGTTTATGGAAAACGCTTGTAAAACGCTCATTGTCTAAAAACGAGTGATACAATTATGCCCTGTTCGATTGGATGGATGGATGGATGGATGGATGGATGGATGGATGGATGGATGGATGGATGGATGGATGGATGGATGGATGGATGGATGGATGGATGGATGGATGGATGGATGGATGGATGGATGGATGGATGGATGGATGGATGGATGGATGGATGGATGGATGGATGGATAGATATCATTAAATAGACTAAAAAGTATGCATTGAATCAAGTCAAATCTGCAACACGACTTGATCTAGACCGTTTTTAGCTACCACTTTGAATTGTCTGTAAAATGTCTACTCACCCGGCGCTTTCAAGAGCTCCTCAAAATATTCGGAAGACTTCGTTTTCCAGAAAAGTCCGGGATTTTCTTCTCCATCTGTGTAGATGGTTTGTTTCGTTCTGCACGAACTCTGCGTGTGTGACGCTGTTAGCCAGGTCGGATACGTCCACTCCTCTTTCTTGCATTTGCGTCTCTTTTCTATTGGCTAATAGCTCGCCTGGATGTGAAGAAGCTCCAGCCAATAAGAAGAGCAAGCGGGACTTTGCAGCTTCACCCTGCATCAGCGAGGTGAGACATTTGAATACGAGATGGAAGAAAACATCTGCCAGACGGGCGGGGAGCGTTCATTTAGGCCCAAGAAAAAGAAAAGTGATGTTGCTTCGGGCAAACGTGCAAATAAAAATATATATATTAAAATAATCATTACAAATAAATCACGATCAATATAATAATGAAACAAATAAAAATGAAAGACCTTACATTACTATTCAAAGATTATTGCGGAGTTCTGACTGCTCGTACCATTGACACCACCGACAAAAACCAGCAGAGGGCGCAAAAGTGGGATGAAAAGTCACGCGGAACATTTAACCAGAAACCACTGTTTCTGGACGGCTACCAGTTTTGTTACCGTCGACATCGCCATGGCGAGACACCTTCGCTTCATTGCCCGGACAGTGATGGTTCAAGATGGCAACGTTGATGCAGCATACAAACATCTCAACAGGTAAAATGTTTCATACTGTCATACTTCTGTATGGTAAACCTTCCTAACGAGCAAGAATTTGTGGTTTATTTGTTGGTCTCGAGCAACAGTACCCCTCTGCTCAATGTCATGGAACTGCGCCTGCGCAAAATAGAACTAGACCCAGCCCATCGATACGTCAGCTTGGCTGACATATTGAATGTGTCAACTCTCTTGTATACAAATGAAAGTCGACATATTGAACTTTATCAAGCGCCTTTCTACTAAGTGCACAAAGTTAATGGTATTAATGTAACCATTAATGGCGTAGATATACAAGTTCCTCAAGTTTATGATAATTGTAGTGTATATTTTTCCCAACTTTGTAAATGCCAATAATTTTGCAACCAGATTGCACTTATGGTCAGTTTTTTATTGTATACTTCTGACAATTTATTTTAAAAAAAAAATATATATATATATATATATATATATATTTCAGGGTCCTGAACCAGGATGGGATCATTGAGACGGTGAAGCGCAGGCGCTACTACGAGAAGCCTTGCCGGGAGCGTCAGCGGAAGAACTATGAGCAATGTAAACGTATCTACGACACCGAAATGGCCAGGAAAATCGCCTTCATATCCAGGACAAACAGAACAGATCCCTGGCTTGGTTCATAATGAAATAGTGACTGAGAAGAGGCTGTCCAATGGTTAAAAATAAAGTCTGCAAGGTGGAAAAAGGAAACTCAGCCCAATATTTGCGTCATTAAATAGAGAGATGGAAAAAATGGGATATATTTTCTCCTAAAGACATTTGTAGTCCCAGCCACTTCATCATTTTGTGTGAAAGATTCCTGTTCTTGTGAAAACGATTCCGCCATATTTTGTGAATGCTGTTCAATCTATTGTGTCAGTGAAACATTGGTTGCAGTAAAAGTTTTTCATAGAAGTTCGCCCTGGTGGTTTCATTTACTGTCTTGGAAAAAATGTCTAAAATGTTTGTATACCGCTTGAAACTGTTTAGCTCAGCTTTGATAGATTGCTATGATCATATAGCGTTAACCAGTCAATTGTAGCCAGATAACTACTCGAGGAAAGTAGAGATACCTGAAATTCTACTTCAATACGTACAGCAACGAAGTATTTGTACATCGTTCACACCACTTGCAAACAGCAGTGCAAGTCAACAGACACAGGTTCGTGCCTCGTGATGGGTGCTACGTGACAAGTCCACACTCGCAACACGTGCAGCTGCGGGGGGATCAGCCAATCAGCTCTAGGAAGCTTGCTGATTGGTCACGCCTTCCAACCAATGAAATAAGAGCGAAAAATTTACCAACCAATAGGAGTAGTGTAGTCACACTGCACGTGTATTCCCTGTCGCTGGAGTTGTACTTGGAGTTATTGCCGAAGACGCAAGCGCGATTATTAACAAGACTTTGCAGTACAGTACAGTGCAGTGCAGTGTAGTGCAGTACTGTCATTCCGCTGCGACAATTTGCATCTATTTAGTTTGCTTTGGTGTTTTCAACAAGCTTTGCCTTGATCGGTATATTTCATCTCCACATTTTCAGTAAACGACTGCTGCTGTTACAAGGTAAGACTTCCAAATAATCATTTCTGAACGCAAACTTGACAAACGCATGCAAATGTCATCATTCTTTCATTGCATGTTGAGAAATATATACGTGCCCGTGCGATTTTACATAAATCACGCCTTTTAGAATTTAAGCTGTATGCCGATTTGTTTGCACATTTTGCGAAACAAATCAATGTGCATATATTGTTGTTGGCAATGTTGTCTGACATTCTTTTTATGAATATGTCTATAATAATGTTATGCCTACTAAAATAGTTTCTAAAAAAAAAAATCAGTTGCGCCGTACCATGACTCATGGAACGTGACACTGAAAGTTTGCTGCACGTGTATAGAAGCGTCATGTTATTTTAAGATTTAGTTCACGAAATCATTCGTAATTGCAAGCAGACACGTTGACTAAATGTCGTACTGTACATTTTTATCGCTATAGGTACCACCAAAGTCAATAGATTTTAATTAAGATTAAAAAAAAAAAGAATAATAAATCGATTTATTTCCCTACCAGTCACATAATTTTGACGACTTGCAGAATTAAATCGTCGGATCGTTTTTTAAATGTTTAATGTCATGCATGTTCTTATTGTTTTTGTTTCTTCGCTTTTTCTTTTTTTTTTTTTTGGTTGAGGGGGCGGGGCGGGTTATTTATACCGATTGGCTCTTCTTGCAAAGAAATGTCATAACGTTTAGTAATCCTGCCTACTCTGCCACCTGCAGCTGTACCTGCTGTAGCTTGTTTTGAATTACATAAGAGAAAAATACTTGAACAGAACTGAACATTTCAATCTTGTTTAATGTTGCGATCTAATCTTATCATTGACATTATGACAAATGTGCAAGCAACAAATCAGTAGGCGTTTAAAACGTCAATGATGCTCATTATAAAAAAAATTAGAGACAACATGCAACCACCAGTTTTACACTATTTTGTACAGTTATGTAGCATTTTGTGTGGTGCCCAAACAATGTAATCAATCTTGTTTTTGTCTTTTCTACCTCACCTTTTGTCACTCTGCAGGTATGAATCCATTGAGTGCTTCTTCTCAATGGCCATCTTGTGACCTGCATCCATCCACCTTCAACGACATTCTGAATGAAAGCGAGCTAACTGAAGATGAAGCCGAAATTTTGTCAGAAGAGGACGACTTGGTGACTTGTAAGGTCTTATCGGGCTACGAGGGATGTTTCCGAGTTCGTTTGGATCAGATGTGCCCGAGGTCCAAGAGGGCCCACCACACTGTACATGTTAGCGGGAGGACAAAGTACCACCTTTCTTCTGGTGCCCCCGCTGGTGATTCAGCATCACCTTCAGCAGGAGACCGCGCCTTCACTCAGAAAGTTAGTCGCCGCTAAATGCACCTTTTTGATGGATTGCTGTTGTCTGATGACTAATATTTTTGTCTTTTCTAGTGTACAGATTTACACAACTTTATCTGTCCTCTGATGGAGCTTCTTCACGGCCTTAAAACTGGCAGGTTTAATAAAGGTATGCAGTTGAGCTATAACAAATGCTACAAATAGGCATGAATTTCTTGATGCTAACGTCTTTCTGGTGTATTACTGCAGTTTACTGAGTTTAGTATAATACTGCCCTCATGCGGCCAAGAAAGGAGCAACATATCAAAGTCAAAGTCAGCTTTATTGTCAATTTCTCCACATGCCAAAGACACACAAAGAAACCGAAATTTCGTTCCCCCCTATCCCACGGTGACAAGACATGGCTCACAACAGACAAACAAGTAAACAAGTATAACAAAAGCGTGCTGAGTAAATAATGAATAAATAACACAACAATAAATAAATAAATAAGAGGAGCAGAAAAAAAAAGGAGCAAGTATTTTCCATAGAGTGGACGAACGAAATGAATGAAATCTATTCATTGAACAAATGTAATAATAATAATAATATTTTTAACATCCAATTTAATGTTGTAGTTGATGCAGATTGTCATTATCATCACTGATTGAGTTTCCTTGTCTTGACGTGCCTCTCTTTTCCTGTGGCAGGTTTAACCAATTTCCAGCAAAGCGTCGCCATGGATAGACTACAAAGAATTCTGGGAATTCTGCAGAGGCCTGAAATGGGGTAAGCTTAATAAAAATGTGAGGATGTTATCAAGCGCAGCTCGACATTTAATGTGTTTTTCTTCTGACCCATTTTTCTTTGAAGGGAGCGATATCTCCACAACTTGTTGCAGATCGAAGGAATGCTCAAACTATGGTTCCCTCAGGTGGCGCTTCATCCCACGGTCACATTAGCCCAAAGCTTCCCCCCCAAACAAATAACTCACTGGTGCCAAAATCAGCTCAGCATGCCAGTTAAGGTGAGGACCAAACTTTATGTTGTGCTATAATTGGTATTTTAACAGCATCACTAAATTACAGTTTTTAAGGATTCAAAAAGCAGTCCAGTGCCGTCCGTCTTTATATCAACAACACTCTGACATTTGTCCCTTTTTTTTTTTTTTAATTATTCTAGAAGCGGAAACTCATCTGGTCAGATTCAGACTACACCGGAATAGACCCACCCAAGAAAAAGATGAATTTACCTGCAAGCTTCCCAATTGTGATGCCGCGCACCTTTTCCACGAGTATAACGAGGAAGCGGGATGCTCGTGACGATGAAAGAGTCCGCTCAACTGAAGACAAACTGTCACGTGTACATGTCAAAAAAGAAACGGACGAATATGAAATATCTCGCACCTCCTACAGCAGTTGCACAGTTACGCAGGACGAGTCGGTGTCTTCAAGTGCTGATGCTAATGCGAGCAATATCGACACAACAATGTGCCAGCCTGAGTTCAAGTTCAATGCCGCAATCCAATGTATTTGACTGCATCTTTTTAAAAGGTGTTTGCCCTTCAAACTACTATCGACTCAGAAGTAACTGTTTGTACATTTTGCAGAGTCAAAACACAACAAAGTATAATCCCCGAGTATTCGTAATCAGCGCTTCGCATACAAAAAGGGGAATTCTATTCTATCACACTCGATTTATAGGATTTAGTCATCCACATAGATATGCACTAAGAAAGCACCCAATTTGTGCCATGTCTCAAGGTATTTGCATTTTTGGTGCGTTGCTAAAGGGTGCCTCGAAACAAAATGTCATTAACGTATTTTAATCCCACAATTTACAGTCTAACTCCTTACAATTGAATCCTTACAAAATCTGCCTGCAATTCCACACTATTGCACTATATTTGACTATGTACAGTTTATTGAATACAATATGAATGTTATATTCCATGTTATTTATGTCAAGCATTGCAGCACAAAAGCGCTTAATGTGAATCCTAGAATTTATTTATTCTCTCGCATAACTATAATTCCAAAATGGTTTAGAAAAGGGCAAAAAAAAGAAAAAAAAAATCACTTTAAAGTTGCTGCTGACAAAGTACCCTGAAATTATATTCTATGCATTCCCTTAATCAATGGAAGCTGTTGCGAAAGCGCTTTCAAATTAAAGCTGTATTAAAGAATAAGTACATGCATACGGTAATGAAGAAACTTCAATGCCTTAAATATGTTTTGATAAATATGGAACACTATTTCCAAAAGGATGAATTGCACCTTAAGAAACGACCGCACCAGTACCGTATTTTAAAAGGTTGGCTAAAGAGAATCGGCACTTAATATATTAGCTGTGATTAAAACGAAATACTTTTTCGTTGTTTGTGTGTGTTGGGGTTGAACATTTGTGCTACAAATTTGTCATGTAAATATTTTGCATCACTTTGACACAAGGGATGTCAAGTTCTGCAGTACCCGAAGTTATTTAACATGCTTTTTCACTCTACTTTTTATACCTGACCATTTGTGCAGAACTCCTCTGAGTATTGCTTTGGACGATTTTTTTTGTTTATTGCTGCTGTTTTGCAATTCATTATTAACACTCAAATTGTGATATTTCACAAAGTGAAGCATCTTGAATATATTTGAAATCTTGCTTTGATCAATTTTGTACTTCCATGTTTGAATTAAAAGTCAATTCACGTTGGCTGCTTACATAAGTGTCAGTTGTATGGATGTTGATGTGACTGTATATCACTATACAGTATAAATTGGATGCATCTTTTCAAAATACAGAACAGAGCATATATACACTTGCAGTAGTTAGGGTTCTACAGTTTGGCAAATATTATAGGAATGACTGTTTTGACAAGAATGCAACTGTGAACGACTGTTCAAAACTCACTCTTTTTGTGTACCGTTACGTGCCAGGAATCCGGAAGTAAACAAACGCATATCCGCCTGAATCCGGATGTAAACAAACGGATAGCCGCCTGAATCCGGATGTAAACAAACGGATATCCGCCTGAGGTGTCTCATTTGCTTCTTCCGACTAGGAACGCGGAATTTGTCACTTCACAGTCCTGGGAAGTTCTGCATCGCACGAAATCGCCCTTCATTTTTAATCGAATTGATACTCATGTCTACACGCGTTGCTTTCAGTCACGCGTGAATAGCGTGTCATTACTCGACGCAGAAAGGGAATTAGTAAATATTTACGAGATCGTAACATGGCGATGGCCGCACACGGCGAGCGAGAGTCTGTGCAACGGTAAGCTAGCCGGTGAAGCTAGTGCTAGCCATAGCCAAGTTTCGTGCGTTTTGATGAGGACCACGTAAAACAAGGAACTCTCGACATGGAAGCTGGAAGAGCGCGCAATTCTGGTGCCTCATTTGAAGCTGTGCTGGATACAAAGTTGCTAAATGTGACGAATACAATGGATTCCATTCAAGGGCTGTCAACGTGGTGTATCGAGTACAAGAAGCACCACAACATGATAGTGCGACAGTGGATCAAGTGTTTGAAGAAATGTAAGTGTTGTTTTCTTTTTACCTCAAGACGTTGATGATCGGTGGGTGACTCGACTTTATCAGTCTAAATCGTCCAATGTATTTGGAGTACTGTGCCAACTCATTTCCATCGACGAATTTACGTTGCTATTAGCTTAGCCGTTTCCAAAGTAACGCTTGAGTTGCTCGTGAAGCACCGACTTCTGCACTTGACTCTTGCTTCGCTTGCCACTTCTGTATCCGCGGATAAGATGTGAAATGGTTGTCCCATATTAGCTGGCATTACACGTAAATAGCAGTATAAAAATGTAGCAAAGCATGAATGAGGCCATGTTTGAAAACATACCTGCTGTTATCGAATGAGCTCAATAGAACGTTGTTGTTGTTATTATTATTCAGTGCATTAATAAGGACTATTTTCTCAGGCATGGTTATGAACAGCACATGGAGTTTCTGATTTTTTTTTTTTCTTAACATGTTATTTCTTCTCCAACAGCTAACACAGCGCACAAGCTCAACCTGTTTTACCTCGCCAATGATGTCCTTCAGAACTGCAAAAGGAAAAATGCTCTGGTCTACCGTACTTCATTTGCCGATGTGCTCCCTGAGGCTTTTGTGCTGATAAAGTAAGTCAAGCTGGGCCTGATCAATTCAGCACGCCGCCATTCCGTTCGAGATGTTTCATTCGTTGTATCCACTGCTATCTAGTGGAAGAGCATTTATTTGTTTGTCCTGAAACTATTTACGTCAGTTGGCATAGATAAAGAACGAAAGATACCAATCGCAATTTCTCGACCAATTTAACGAACCGGTTTAGTGTCTTGTGAACATGATAAGAATCTGGCCTTGCTTTTGTGGTCGTGCAGACAAGAAGGTGACGCAAAGGTGGTGAAATCGGTGCAGAGGATACTGACCATCTGGCAGGAGAGAAGCGTCTACACAGACGCTGCCATTGCTGAGCTCAAGGGCATCTTAGTCAAAGAGGAGACCCCGCCTGTGACACCCGTGGAGCAAAAAAGTAAGCACAATCTCACCAGTGGGATTGCTTGACTTTAGTAGCTGCATGACTTCCTAATGGTTATTTGAATTCAATTACAGCTCCAGTTGAGTCCAAGGCAGATATGCAGTCCAAGATTGTTGCAGAATTTGTGGTAAGACAGTTTGAGGAATCAGACTGGAGCTAAATGACCCATCTTGAAGGCAAACAAGCATGACTTAAAATACTGTAATTGGATGGTGTTTTTTTTTTTTGTTTCAAACGTCCCATGTTTCTTCAAGCCCCAGTCCTTCATCGAGCAACTGTCGAAATACAAGAGGTCTCTAGAGGATGTGGACCTTAGAGAAAAGCAATTGGCAGCCATGAGGGTTGACATCTGCAGTTCTGAAACCCTCAAGAAACTGAAAGGTCCCAAAATGATTCCGCTATCATTTCATCCAGCCACAACGCTTTGGTTTTACATTGATCCTTTCCTTTCAGATAAGGCAGGAGGAAAGAAGTTCTCCCGGGACTTTGAAGAAGGCAATACACAGCTCCAAGAGTTTGTCAAGTTCTTTGACAAACAAAATAAAACGGGACCGCTTCTTCTGGAAGCCCTGAGCAATGCAGATATCTTCTATGAGATGCAGTACAAAGAGGTCAAGATTGTTGCCAATGTAAGTTGAATGCTTGATAACATTCCTGTTTGGCTCTTCCATTTTCATAATGGATCCATCCATGGTAATGTCCTTCCTTCCTTCCTTCCTTCCTTCCTTCCTTCCTTCCTTCCTTCCTTCCTTCCTTCCTTCCTTCCTTCCTTCCTTCCTTCCTTCCTTCCTTCCTTCCTTCCAGGCCTACCAGACGTTTGCTAACCGAGTGAACAACCTGAAACGCAAGCTGGACAACCTTAAAGCGACCTTACCAGACCTGGACGATTCACCTATTCCCTCACCCTCTGCGGATGCGCCATCTCCAACGGGCTCCGAATCTCCTTTCCACGACCTGGAAGTGGCCAAGCCTCATCCAGATATGGACACCTCCTCCGCTTTGGATGACGAAACGGAACCTCCGGCCCCAAGTCCTCTGTCTTCGATTGGGGATTCCCCAAAACGAGTGCCCAATAGTGGCGGCGGCGGCGACGATAACGTTAACCGGGAAGTGGAAGACATGGAGCTGTCTGATGACGAAATAGTCAGCGGAAGCATCATAGGTGAGCACTTTTAAAAATGCTTTGTCATCTTTAGCTGATCCGTACGCATATTGTTTTTTTTTTTCTTTTCCTTCCCTTCCACAGTTGAGGAGCAAGCGAAGAGCTCTGGGCCAAAATTGGAGGTGTCTCATCCCATTAGCAACAAGACAGAGCCATCAGTAGCAACAGAGCAGCACGCCTCATCGGATGCCGCATCTGGAAGTCTGGAAAATATTGACCTGGGTAAAATCGGCTCCATCCTCAACAGTTTTAACGCAGCCATGAAAAACACAGGTGAGGAGACTGAATACAGACGGTCACAATTTACAGCACCTTTGCTTTGACTTTGAACGATCCGCTTCATTGTTATATTTCATGACATTGGAATTTTTGGAAAAGTCTGACCTTTGTTGTAATGCAGGAGCACCTGGGGAGAGTCACTGCTCATCAGCTGAGACGTTGGCTCCCTCCTCCGACGATGCCACCGCGTTGGTGGACATACTGGCACAGGTGGACATGAGTCCCGCCGAGCTCCTTAATGCTCTGACTAAAGTCCAAGCCCAAGGTGGCCTTGCCGGTGAGCTTACTTTCACTTTGACAACAATGGCCTCATTTGATGGATTTTGACACTGATTGTGCGCCGTCCGTCATCAGGCATCACTTCTCTTCTGAGCAGCCCCGCTGAAAATGACCCAGAAGAATCCTTCCATACAGGCAAGCCTTCTCCCTTACCCTCATTCACATCAGCTTCAGCAGCTCCCAATCAGAGTTCCACTCCCTTCCACTCTGCCACGCCGTCGGACGTCCCCGAAATGCCGACCGCTGCCCCGACGCTGGAAGTACCTGGAGAAACGCTCCCGGCAGCTGGAACGGCAGACGTTGCTAAACCGGACAGTTTAGAATCCAAAATTCACAACTTCCTTCATGGCAATCCTGCTTTTAGCAACTTTGACCTTAGTTTCGCCCTTCACCTCCCCAATAGGGCGGGTAACTTGAGCCCGGGAAGAGGAACCGACGCGCAGGGCGGAACACCGGTGCGTGACGAAGGCGGGGGCACCCCCACCCAAGATGAGGTTATGGACGTGACGATGGGGCTCCCGAGGTCTTTAGGTGCAAACCCAGACAGCGGGATGCCGGCTCCGTTCGCTACTCCTCAGAACCCAGAGAGCGCCACCCTACGAGGCCACTTACAGCCGGGTGCGGCTGAGAACGGGCAACTGTACCAAACGTACCCGTACGCTGAGAACAAGACGTCAGATCCCGTCGCACGATATGGGCCAGGTTCTACTCAAGGTGGAGGAGACGGAGCCACAGGCGGCGCACAGGCCTTTCAGGGGACGGCCGATAGGGCTTGGTACGATGAGGGGGGCTTCCAGCAGCCCGCGGGCTACAATGTTTCCATGCCCGCTTGTAACCAAACATTTGAGTACCAAGCACAAGCGAGGACAGAATCGAAAGGCTTTCAACAACCCTCAGATTTCTTCAAAAACCTCCTTCCTCCTGTCCCTAAGTTACCTCCCCCTCCCCCCCTCCAAGCATCTTTGGCGACTCCCGCCGAACAGCAGGCGGCGCCCCAAGCGGAACCGAGTAGGGGTTTCCCCGGGATGGTGGTCCACGATCACGGACACAAGTCAGTCTTTCATTCAGATGAATCATTGTACGACGAGCAGGGCTCAACTCCAGACGACATGCATTACCCACAAGAGCACGAGGATTACCAAGATGATATCCAAGCCCAAGGGGGCCCTGGCTTTCAGAACAGCCCTTACGAGCGCCCCGAGGCCCCTTTCTACCCACGGGGGGGCAGCCCTCAACATACCCTCCTCAGAGGCAGGGGGCGCTTTGCCTCACTGGATTCTTTTAACAACCAGAGACGGAGCCCCCCTCATCCTCACTTTGCGCCCAGGCGCCCGCCGCCGCCACCGTCCCATTTCCAGATGCGTCCCCCTGGCATGCGACTTCCCCATCGGGTTCCCCGGCCCGGTCAACCCCCGTTTCCCAGGGGTCACCCACGTCCACCGTTTCCTAATTTTCTGGGGCCTGATCCGAGACTAAGGGGCAAGCGACCGCTTCCCAGGGGAGGACTATATCCCGGTCCCATGTTTGCTCCCAAAAGACCCTTCCCGCCCCCACGCTACTGACTGGACTATGGTTCCTTACCTGCGGTGGGTGGGAGGTCAAATGTGAAAAGGCTGAAGGGCAAAATCACTCAGACACTAAATTAGTGCCGATGAAGCAAAAACGCTGTCCAAATCTGAAATAACAAAGACTGAGAAAGAATGAGAGCCACAGACTGACTCCAAAAGGCAGAAGCTCCCAGAAGAGTGCTGAAGACAGAAGATTACAGAAAATAAAAGGTGGATATATACTTTTTCCTTTCACACTTTTGGAGTTTTTTTTCCCCGTAGTTCTGTATAACTCACTCATCAGTGTTTGATAGGGCGGGCGGGCGGGGCGGGGCGGGGCGGTTCAGTGCATGCGCGCATGCACACGGTGCATGCGCTGGTAGCCACCAAACGTATCTTTAGCCAGGAGAGTGTCAAAAGTACGTGTTCAGTGCTTCATCTTTGCATCTGCCATTTGTTTTCAAGTTGAGTTCATTCACACCATCCATCTTAAAGCACCCGTTGGAGAGTTCCCTTTTGGGAATGAACATTTTTTTACAGGTGTTGTCCCTCCTACAATTCACGTTAGCTATTTCACCGTTGGAACGTTTATAGTCGTGAAGCGATGGTCTCTCCGTTATCCTTTTGCTGCGTTGAGAGACGACCCCTTTCTACTTAAAAGGAGACGAGGAGTGAGGGAATTTTTTTCCCACCCTACGCAGAAGCGCTGACGTTTCGGAAGGGGATGGAAGATGCTTCACTTTCACTTGATTTGTACGGTTGAATAAAAATTTGATTTTGAAATACGGTGTTGTTTCTGCTTAAACGCCATTCTTGGTTCTCATGTCACATTTTAAACCATCAACTTTCAAAGAAAAAAAACAACCAAACATAGGCTCATGCCATTTTTCAATTTGGCGTATCTTGCAATCAATGTTGGCATGAGCATTCTGCTTCTCCTCCTAATAAACAGTGGGACAAAATAGAAATTCAAGATGCCTTTTAGCTTGAAAGAATCAATGTCAACTAAAATGATGTTTCAGTGTTGTGTAAACGAAATACTGAATTCAGCTACTAGCTTAAAAAATGCACAAAACATTTAGACTGAAGTCAAACCATAGAAACATTTTCCTTCAGCCAGTCTTTGATGACAAGAATTTAATAATATCAATAAAAGCTGATCATTTGTCTAATTTTCATCTTCATTCTACTGTACAACACCCAAAAAGGAATGAATACACATTACAAAGCCCAAGAAACATTTGTACGACGCATAAATATAAGCTTATACGCACTCGAACAAACCAATAGCATCCTACTTTGATCACGATCGTACTATTAATGTTTTTCATTGATGAACTGATCATTTAAGAGTCATTGTAGAGGCTGTTGCGCGTGGAGGAGGGAAAAGGGGAGGCTTTTTTACAGTGTGATCATTTCCATCCTTTGTTGTTTGTGCAATGATGTGATCAAGCGGTGTCCCATCTATCCTGTGTGAGGAATAATAGAAGCCTGATTCTGTGTTGCATTTGATCGTGCTTGAATGCCTATTTCCTGTTTCATCAGCCTTCCTCCCCTCCTATTTCCATCCTCAGGGCCCCCACAGCACAGCCACACTTTGAAGTGTCACATGTGATGGGAAGCCTTTTTGGAACATCTTCCCTGATGCAGGTGTGTGTCAGCGGCACTGGAGTGCTTCCTCTTTCAATCCGCAACCTGTAAGCTTCCATCTTATTGCATCACTTGTCCTGTCAGCAATTGAGTCAAAGTGATTTTTTTTTTTTTTTTTGCGTGTACTGAAATCAAGGAGTGGGTGTTACTATGTATAGAAATAGTGATTTAATGACCTCTTTTTTCCACTTATTTTAAAAAAAATATTAATTAAAATTATATATATATATATATATATATTTCCCCCGACCCTCGTGAGGAAAAGTGGTCATAAAATGAATAGAATTCTGTATTTTAATCGATTCAATTTGTACTTTTTATCATTGTGATATCCCCCAGTTATAATACACAAGGTGACAAGTAGCTTTTCGTCACCAGATGACGTTGCAGGTTGTGGAAACAAAATGGACCGATTGTTTCAGTGACACAAACTACGTCCAGTGCTTTGTTTCCTTCCTCAATCACGTCGTGATGGGTGGATTCAAATTCAAATGCTTTAGCCTCGCCTCTACCCCGTGCAGGCTTATGAGGATTTAGGGAGCAATGGCAGATGGCGGTCTCAGCGTTAAAGAGCAGTCGACGTGTTCCCTTGTGGCAAATGCAGGATCGCCCTTGGATCCATGAGATGGTTCAGATCGTGACTGTGTGCGAGTGTGAGGCGTCGCTGTGCGCATGTCGGCCGTGCGCAGCGCAGCGCAGCGCAGCCTGCAGTCATGTGGCTTCTTTGTTTACATGGAGCCACATTGCATTTAGGGCTTGTGTGTGTGAAAAGACATATCAAATCACAACTTTGTGTTTTCATCATCCTACGAACGGATACAAAGCGTTCTTTGCTGTCACACTGCATTGGGGACGATGAGGGCGAGAAGTTGTTGGAGCCTTTCAGCACCACGGCCAGTTCAGTTCCACGACCAAACAAAAGACGGATTTGCGTAGCTGGATGTCAGGGAGCGTCCTTAAATGGTCAGTGAAAGGTGAAACTAAGATGCACAATTCGGAGCTGCGTGCGTGTATGGAAACGCATGTTTTCTTGACATTGTCACATCGCATTTACGCTTGGATGACGCAGATTGTTCAGACATGGGCCATTCCAGAATTGTAGGACAATTTAGGTTCTTGACTTGTAAAAGAAAAGTACCCCCTCTAGCTGTGCCACTGGTTATGACTCGAAGCATTCAAAATAAAAATAAAAAAGTGCTTACCTTGGGCCACCTCATGGTCTGAACAACGAGCTTGATGATGTCATTTCAGCTGAGTCATGTAGCTCCCTTTTTTCTCTCCATACTTTGGACGGCTACATGCGTTCAGTAACTCAGATTATTTACCCCCACTTCTGGAATTGCGGCAGGATGGCTGGTTGGACCTATATTCAACATTCAAAGCTTTCTGGAATAATTTACAGAATCCATATCTGTTTGTTCTGACTCTTTTTGGAGTAAATATTATTTTTCAACGTGAAGCCTCTTTAATTTCATTTGCCCATCGAGTTTTGGATGTCACCAATACTGTGCAAATCTAAGTCGGCGAGAATAAATGTCATTCCTTCCAATAAAGAAAAGAGGACCGACAGAAGGTTTTAAGCGCAGCATCGAAATAATGATAATAATTGCTGCCAGTAGTTTCGTGACGGTCCCTGACGGTTGACTGGCCCCGCCCACTGGAAGGATGGAGCGAGATGGACAGGGAGGGAGACACCGGCTTACGACGTCAAAGGAGTACACACACACACACACACACACACACACACACACACACACACACACACACACACACACACACACACACACACACACACACACACACACACGCGCGCACATAAACACGCTTAGAGGATCGAGAGGACTGGAGAACCAACACACTGACAATTCCCTGCGCTCCACTCAAGGAAGCCGAAATATCCAACACGGGTCGGCGAGACATTTGGGGGATTTTTGTCTGAGGAAAGAAAAGAAAGAAAGATCTCGAGAGCGTCACGTTAAAGGAGGCAAAACTCGCTCGCTCGCTCGCTCGCTCGCTCGCTCCTTTCCGAATGAAGCCTTGTTAAATTTGCCTTCAAAAAGGATTTCAAGAGCCACCACGAGTCCAATGAACTGAATCGTTGAGACTGAACAAGTCCGAGGCGGAAGACAGGAAGGCAGGCAGCCAAGGCAGGCAGGCAAGGCAGGCAGGCAGGCAAGGCAGGCGTCCGCTGTTTTCGTCCATTCTTTGCCAAGAGCAGCACCACAGGTAGGATTTGCAACTCTTTGTTATTGATAGAGAGCTCTCAATTTAGTGGGAAACGTGTCAAATGAAGTCGTTGTTCTTATCGTTTTCCCTTGACAAATACTCTCCAGCTGTGGTGACACACACGCACGCACGCACGCACGCACGCACGCACGCACGCACGCACACACACACACACCCCGTCATGTTGAGTAAGGGATTAAATGTTGTCATTATTATTACATAGACATCACCATCTGTGAACATGAACGGTCGTATACTATCAGTATGGATTCCGAATGTTCATAACTGACATCTTCTGTATGGATCTATGCAAATAGAACACAAATAACACTTGTTGTAGGTCTAAATGTCATATTTACACGCAAATGTGTTGATATGAGCCTTCCTACAATCATTTGGCATTCTCTTTCCATAGATTTGGCAATAACGCATCATCAAATGTGTTAATGTATGCTTCCAAAAGATTGGGATAGTATCCAACATCATAACTAGAACTCTGTGATATACAATATTTGTCCAGTGAGTAATAAGAGCCCCTGGAAATGGAGGGAGCCACCATAAAATGGTTAGACTTAGACTTAGACTTAGACTCAACTTTATTAATCCCTTGGGAATACTCCTTCAGGGAAATTCAGGCCCCAGCAGTATCCATACTACAGAGCGGGTTTACAAAAGGCACACAGATGGCATGAGCGCAACTCAATAGGCCCTCATAAGGCTGCCATACAACGGCGCCACAAAGGAAGCCAGAAAGTGCGAAAGATAAAAGCCATCAAAGCAAAAAGACAAAAGAAAAAAGTAACAGTACCCAACCAGCACCCCTCAATATCAGAAAACACCCCAAAACACACAAAATAGCCTCCACGGGGTCCACAGACAGGTGTAAGGGTAGTCCAGTTCAACGGCACCCAATGGACCGTGGTCGTGAATCGGTGAAAACATCACAAAGCAGGCAAACGTGTGAGCAGCGTCCTGGGCACCCAGTCGGGGCACGTGCAGATGGTCACCACGGGGCTAGCACGGCGAAGGTCGCTGGTTCTGACGAGCACGAGGGAGCACAGGGGTCGCGGCTGCAAGGCAAGGGTCAGCATCAGCCGGATAAGCAGGAAGCGTCGTAGAGGTACGCCGGTCTCGACCGATGTGCGCAGCCATCCCGGTCCCAGGGGAAAAAAAAGAAAATCGCATCCAAAGCGATACCGAGGTGCGGTAGAAGGCACCAGCATCGCCGAATGGACAAAAAGACAGACAGAAAAAGGAGAAAAGAAGGATATAAAGAGAAAAAGAGAGAACACTGCTGGGAGGCTGCCACTCACGTCGGCGCCATACCAAAAAAAAAAAAAAAGATATATTTATTATGTTTACCCGCCGTCCACGCTGTGTTGATTGTTCCATTTTTTTATGAAATTGCGTATGAAGTCATTCTCCAGAGACTCCCAGAATGGCATTAGGGTTTACAACGGCTTTTGAGTGAATTCTCCCATCTGCACCTCCATGGCCAGCCAGCCAGCCAGCCAGCCAGCCTGCCTCCTGTTTGCACCTCCTGTGCAGTGTGAAATGAAGCCCACGGGCAGGCAGGCAGGCAGGCAGGCAGGCAGGCAGGCAGCCACGCAGGCAGGCAGGCAGCCACGCAGGCAGGCAGCCACGCAGGCAGCCTGGGCTCAGTGTGTTTGTGTCTTTCTTGCTCTTCCACAGACTCTCAATGAAGGAGCCTGACGCAATCAAGCTCTTCATTGGGCAAATACCCCGAAACCTGGAGGAGAAGGACCTGAAGCCCATCTTTGAGCAATTTGGCAAGATTTATGAGCTGACAGTGATAAAGGACAAATACACTGGGATGCACAAAGGTAAGGGAGCCATTCCACTTGTGTGTGTATAGAGTTACTTAGCTGACATGTCACTTTCTATTTGGACGAGATACTACCCAGAGCACAACATTGGGTCCACCTATTATGCCATTTGAAAAAATCACAGATAATATTGTTAGAAATGTATTCATTCAACACATATTGTATTATAGACCCCCCCATCCTCATGCTCAGGTGTTTACTCAAAATGATTTTGCCCCACTGTATGCAACAAGCAGAATTTAATTAGAATAACTTTTCAAGGTCAGTGCTCGGCATTTGTAGATATTTTTTGTGTAAAATCTTTTGAATCTTTCAGACACAATTGTAAGCTCTCTTTTGTTTGAGTGACAAAAACTTCATTAGCGTTATTTTACACTATAATCTTCAATTGTAGAAAATCAACAAATTTAAATGCAAACGAAATACTTTTTTTTTTAACCAAAGTCACAGCAGGAGGATAAAGGAGTCACATGCGGCCACAGTTTACGGACCCCTTTACGAGGTCTCTTAAAAGTGAGCAGGATTGTATTATGAAATATCAACAGGTTTGTGCGATCCAACCTAGACAGCGCCGCCGCCGCCGCCGCCGCCGCCAAGTATATTATCCACCTGTTCTGAAAGACAGGCTAAAGCTGTGAGGTTAATGATTATCCTGGCTGTCATTTCAAATGCAAATCTCAGTATGAATTCATATAAAGCATCAGTCACTCGGGAGACTCGCAGGCCAGGTGCTATCGGTCCCCCAACACCATATGACACCTCCTCTGCATATATTTACATATTCATGATTGGTGGGAGCCCTAAAAGGTTAATGAAGGCCGTTTTGTATGATGAGGGAGCACATACATTCACATCCAATGGCTTTATATATATATATATATATATATATATAGAAAAAAGAAAGAAACGCATTTGTTTGTGATCTAACCAGTGGTTCTTGAACTGTTATTTTGCCCTTTCTTCGAGCTGCTCGCCTTATTTTATGTGGACATAGGCATTCAACCAATCAATCAATCAATCAATCAATCAATCAATCAATCAATCAATCAATCAATCAATCAATCAATCAATCAATCAATCAATCAGGGCTTGCACAAGAGCCCTGAGCGGCCTTGAATTCTAATTTGTCATCTTATCTAGACATACTCTGGACCATTTGACTCATTTCAGGAGAATCTTCTGGATCTAATAATGATAATAAAATCAACTCTTTTTTTTTTCAATAGATTTTTTTCAGGGAAAAATACACACCTCTATTTGATTTTTTTCTGTGTGTTTATTATTATTATTATTATTATTATCGTCCATTTTATGTAGCGTATGTGGAAAATGCCAGTAAGAAGCTTTTTCCAATATCATTTTCCGATTGTATTGTACTGATCATAATGGAATTGCTAAGCAAAAAGTCATGGGATGATGACGACCTAAGCTACAGTAAGCCCATCCAATCCATATAACGTGACACGCCCGCTACTGACATTACACATTGAATAGCGCGCAAATTTGACATTCAAATGACACGAGTTTAACATTTGCTGATCTACTTGTGCTGGTTTCCAGGATGCGCCTTCCTGACGTACTGCGCACGTGAGTCGGCTCTAAAAGCCCAGAATGCACTGCACGAGCAGAAGACGCTGCCAGGGGTGAGTGCTGCTGCCGCCGCTGCCGCCGCCGCCGCCGCCGCCGCCGCCTTTGTCTTTTTATTCAGATACACGTAAACCAAACCCAAAAAAGGCTCAGACAGTCTCCGAGCGACGCAACGGGGAAAACCAAGTTAGACTGGCACGCCTCAACTTCCCCTTTAGCAGATACGCTCCAATCAAAGGTCAAAGGAAACGGCTCTCCCTCTTCTGTTTCAATTTGCCACACGTCGGCACCACGAGGCTTATGTTTGTCTCATTCGGCCGCTTTCATTCATGCGTGTGTCTTTCACCGTGGCACCTCCTTCCCAATTTGAATCAAAGTAGCATAGCCAGCCAGGCAGCAGGTGTGCCAACATCTCCAGAGCCAAATATGACATGACAGCCACGTCTCTATAATAAGCCCCTATATGAGAGATGAGGCGACAAGGCGAGGGATGACTGCCACTGAGTGCGCACCCAACTTGCCATCATTTCCTCTTTTACTCACAAGACTTTGTAACTCGCCCCCCAACCATTTCCTTTTTTGTTATTTTGGTAGGAATTGACATCACATCCCTCACTTCTTTTTTCAACATTTCCTCCTCTTAAACCAAAAGCTGAGGACTCCACTCAAACAGCATGATCATTTTCTGCTTCAGCAATGCTGTATACACTGATGCCTTGGGAAATAGACTGTCAAACCAAACTAAAGGTTTGCTGTAGCTTAATGCTAACAAACCATGCAGAATGCCATTGACACGCTGTAAGTTAGCATCAATTCATTTCAGTTAAGACTAAAGAAGCTATTTGAACAGAAATGGTGGTGCAACACATGTAGACGGACAAACACGGTCATATATTCTTTATCATCCACGAAAAATAGCTGGTATTACAAAAATAGAAATACAGTTGGGATGACCTCCGAGAAGCAAAAATATGCATATTATTGTTGCCAATTGTTACAATGCATTGGGAGAAAAAAAACTCTTTTTCATTTGACGAACGTTTTCGATGGCAAACGGGCTAAAATGTCATCATGTTATTGTAAAGGCATGCCACTGCCTATTTTGGGGACATTTGGACAGAGCTGGTCGTGACAAAACTAATCCCATTGTTAGCGTGACAGTAGTGTGACCCTTCCTGACCTCTTGAAGGGATCAGCAGGTCCCATGGCTGAAATCCCCTGCCCCACTCGTCTATCTTTCGACTCTAGCAGCCAGCCCAAAATCTCTTACCTCTAAACTGTGGGGAACATGCTTCTATGTTGACTCCCCCCTTTTGTGTGTGCTTAAATAGACACAAAAGCATCTTATTAGCTCCGCGTAGGCCAGGCCAGGCCAGGCCAGGCCAGGCCAGGCCAGGCCAGGCCAGGCCAGGCCAGGCCAGGCCAGGCCAGGCCAGGCCAGGCCAGGCCAGGCCAGGCCAGGCCTCCCTGCTCCTGCTCCCAGCTGTGGCGTAATTGTCATATAATAGCACCTACACCGCCTAAGAATAATGGACTCCGGCATCCCATGGACAAAAAAAAACAAAACATGAATGCAATTACACGACTGAGGAGAAGCAGAAAAAGAATATTGACCAGACACTGTGAGCTATGTTTCCAAGCTGTTCTTCTTTTTTTGTGTTTTTTAATACCGTGGTGTCTAAGTATCATTAGAGACCCAACAAAGGCCTACGTGAGCAGAAAAAAAGTTGACAGATGGCAAACAACAGCACCTGGCTTTGTGTCAAATTTCAGGTGAGAGGCCCGAAAGTGAGCAGACCCCGCCCCTTTCCAGACCCACTCATTATGTGGCTTGTCAGCGCGCAAACATACGTTGATCGTACGTTAAGAGAAGCCATTATGGAACAGTGATGCCATTTGTCACCGTTGAGCGAGCCGCTCGCCGACACGCGTGGTCTCATCTCTGCTCCATTAGAAACGGCCGTATATTGCCCTTCATCAAAAGTCACTTAGCTGAATTAATATTTGCTACAATGCCCCGCTCTTCATTTGAAATGCAATCACTATTTAATCACGTGAAAAAGCCCGAGAACGTGTGTGTGTGTTTGTATGTGCCGTGGGGGAGGGGAAGGGAAGGGAAGGGAAGGGAAGGGAAGGGAAGGGAAGGGAAGGGAAGGGAAGGGAAGGGAAGGGAAGGGAAGGGAAGGGAAGGGAAGGGAAGGGAAGGGAAGGGAAGGGAAGGGAAGGGAAGGGAAGGGAAGGGAAGGGAAGGGAAGGGAAGGGAAGGGAAGGGAAGGTGGGCAGGTGTTCGCACTAACACACTTTAATGAGGGATGTATTGCTTTTGTGTCTGCGTCTCTTCGCTCATTCATACATGGAGCTTGCATTATGGGATGTCTTGTGTGAGCGTGTTTGTGCCGTCCATCCGAGTGGAACGTGTGACTAATTGTGACACGTAGTCACCCGTAAGCAGCCAGACGAGGAGGGGGGGCTTTATCAATAGTCTAAAAGAAATGGCTAATTATAGCACACTCTTTTGATGCCACGAGGATTTGATGACAAAGGAAGAGGCTGGGGGGCTGTCATGTTTTGCAGTCCAAAATCCATAGTATGCATTTTAACAAAACGTTTCTTTTTATACAATTTTTCATTTGAAAGACAGAAAGGTTTTGTGCTGATCATCCTTTGCTCACACATGAGCTCCTTAGTACGTACGTGATTGAAAGACAAGGCAGGGAAAAAGGTCACTTGTCACTCTGCAGTGGCTATAAAGCTGAATGCTGAGTCCATTGATGAATTCAAGTGAAGTTGGGCGGGCACACAATGGGGCTTTAGGTGGGCTACATGCTAGAAATGAAGAAAGATTCCACCAAATGAACAGCGGCTTGCAGTATGGGTGACGGCTGGGGGGGGAGTGTGTTTATCAGCTTAAATACAGACATCTGTTACTGGGAAATAGTGTGTTTAGTGGGGGGGGGGGGGGGTTGTTTGATTGTGTGCACATGCACAAAAGTGGAAGGGGGATGGATGTGTTGGGCTCTTGGAACTTTGGCATCAGGCTGCTAATCTAAAGTGCGCGCGCATTGCACGACGGAGTTGCCGTGGCATAAACAAGGTCCAATTTGAAAACGAGCAGACTTACCTGTACTCGCATACTGTACTCGTTCGTACGAGGGAGGGAAATGTGTCCAACGCTCGCTTGTGTTCCCTCTCTGCTCCGCTGAGTCGTGTCAAACGGCAGCTGACGTGAATATTTAACAGTCTGAACTTTTCTTTTATTAAGGAAATTATTTTCCAGCGGTAAACTCCAAATGAAAGGTGGAGCGCAATCTGTTTGGATGTTAAAAAGATTTCTTTTTCCTTGTAGGAAATCATGGAAATTGACATGAAGGGTCAATATTTTGCCGACATACAGTGAAGGTCTCTGTTTTCATCAACAACATAAATCGTGAACAGCCCACGGCGGAACTCTCTGCAGAGGTGGCTTGGATCCGCTATCGGTCATTCGGCAGAGGCTGGCGGATCCGAAAGAGGCTATGCCGTTGCGGGCGTGGTCACGGCTGACCGTTTTATTCGTACGGCACCGTTCGTACGAATACTGTTGAAAGTGCAGTAAGGACACACGAGTGTAAAATGTCCTCAAAAAATCCAACGGAGAACAAGACACAACTCGAACAAGTAGCGCACAGACCTCCACCAAGGGCAAACAATCCATCTGTCTGAATTGTTTGATTTCCAAATGCCATTTTCAGAGCATATTCAAGCATTTAGGTGCAGCGCCATCTGCTAGATGGCTTTGATGGCTGTCCCACTTTGCCACAATGCATGCGTACGAGTAGCGCTTCAAGTCCAAAGCATCATAAACACACCTCATCAAACGTAATCGGCAAAAATGGGAAGACCGTATCAGTGCAGGGCCCCGCCCGCTTGGAGCATATTACACCTGTGAAAACATAAAAAGGGGAAGAACTTGTGCAGCGTGATGTCATTTGAATAGAAATGTAGACATGGCATAGCTACCCGTCCGTATTGGCTGTATTATAGACACATACGTATGACATGAGAGTGGATCTTTGCCCTTTGCTGTATGACTTTAAAAAGCACTGGTCTTTGAGTGTGAAGTGATTTTGAATGTTGATGTGCATTAGCCACGCTGGTGCTGCAGCAGCTCTGTCGCTCCAGACTCAATCGAGTGATTGAATATTATCGAGCTGTGCACTGACGAGCTGTCAGTGTGGCTGATGTCTGGAGTTTGTCACAGAATCCGATTTATGGTACCACTTTGTGCGAGTGTGCGTGTGCGTGTGTGTGCAGAACAATAACTGAGCACTTTCCCGTCTTCCATGCTTTATTCCAAGCTTTTGTCCGACCTTCCACTGTCCCGCTGTTTGTTTATCACCTTTATATTTGTATTTTCACATGTGAATATATCAATTTCCACCTGTGCCTTGTCTTTCTTTCTTTCTTTCTTTCTTTCTCCCTGGAGTGTGTTGATGGAGACGCAAAAGCAGCAGAGACAGGAGAGGAAGCGAGCAGGGAGGAAGGGGGAGGTGGCAGGTTGATTATGGTCGCAGGTCTCGTTGCCTGGAGACAGCTGGGACAAGGGATGCCAGGTTGCTAAGCGACCCCGCACGATGCAATGGCCAGCGCTGCTACGTGATGGAGCCGAGTGGAGGGAGGGAGGGAGGGAGGGAGGAAGGGCGGAAAGAAGAAGGGAAATTGTCTTTGTGCCCCACGGCCCCACCCCTCTAAACGCTCCCCCCCCCCCCCCAGTCTGCCTCCGCGCTATAAATGTTCTTGAAGGAGATCCACGGATATATTAGTCATTCAGAAGCCAAATTGAAGGCGAGAAAGATGCAAGCCAGGTGGAAAGAAGTGAGATTTTCATCGCTCTCCTTGTAATAGAAAGGGAAGAAAAATGGCACTATAGTGTATTTTATTCTTCTTATTATTATTATTACAAGATTTGCTAAACACTTGAGAATCGTCAATTTGACATTTTTTTCCCCCCCAGTATTTTGCCACTACTTTTTTGATTTTTTATAACACCACTAGCCAGCCACGCTTCAAAACAACACGGTGTAGGAATTTTTGAAATCTTGCAAGCAAAGATACCCTCCGCATGTCTTGAATGCAATTCAATTCAGTCATTCGGCGCTTGCTTCTGGGCCGCTAATTGAATAGTCCTGCGCAGGGCACAAAGATGATGTCGCTTGTGTCACATGCGTGCACTTATGCCAAGAGAAGATGTTTGTTCAGCCCTGCAATTGATGAATATAGAACATCATTGTGCGTGTCGCGCGCCGCGTGATATTGATGAGGTCTCTGCACAAGATTTTTGTAAACAAGCCGTGCAGCGGACGGAAGGGGGGGGGGGGGGGGTGAGGCGCAGGGGGTGAGCTAGCAACAGGAGGAGGAGGAGGGAAAAGCTTGTGAAATGTGTCAGTGATGAAGGCTCCGAGGGAGCTCTGCTCTCAAGGCTAACATTCAACAGGCGCAAATGTGTACGCTTCTCCCTCCCTCCCTCCCTCCCTCCGTCCCTGCCTGTCATGCCGTTCTTTTTTTTCCTTCCAATCTAATTCCCCCCATCGCATCTCCCGACTCCCGACCCATAAACACCCTTTGTCCTCTTTCATTTGTTTGTCTCTCATCTCCTGCGCGTGCTGTTTACCTGCTCGGCCGGTGGTCCTCACGGCAGGTGTTGTCATGGCGATGGCCAATACGCGAGAGGTAGTCATCGGAGCCCGGGGGCCGGTTGCCGTGCCGATCTGGAGTGGCTCGGCCTCGACGGCCTCTACTTCTCGCTGTTGTTCTTCTGGTGTATTTGGATTTCTATCTAGCGGGGCCATCTGCTGCGCCGCCCCTTATCTTTGGCTGTTTGTCTTTGTTGGCCAGCGCCGTCGTTCAAACATGACACTGGAGATGATGATGATGTTGCACAAATCTGATCCCATTTCACCATACTTTTGTTTGTTTGTTGGTAGAATCCTTTTCATATTAGCAATGGTAATGATAGTACAAACAAGGTCCAGTACCAATTTGATGACTTTTATGCTCTTATAGAAGATGATGAATGTTTGTTAAGAAAACTAGTCTGATCTTCTCTTCATCAGCATATAGACAGTGGAAATGTTTTCTCTGTACGGACTGCGGTGGACTTGACAAGTCGCCGACGCGGTAACGATGGCAGCCACCAGCATTTCCACATATTACTGTAATGTCCTGTGACACGGCTTTGAGTGGTGCAGCGCAAACGGATTGGGCCGTAATTGACGTCCAAGCAAACAGCGGGCAAGGAGACAATTGGTCCAGGCTTTTAAGATCCCAACAACAACACAACAACAACAACAACAACAACAACAACGACGACGACATTGCTGCATGTAGCTTGATTGAAATTCACCACATCCGTCCGTCTGTGACTATTCCGATGGGCCTGAGATAAATACGCAGGCCACAATGGCAGGTGTACTCACAAACAATCATTTCATGACATAGATTTATTTACTATAAAAATACCAATAGCCCTGCAGAGGTCAATCCAAAAGGTCTAAGAGAGTGTCCAGTTTAGCAAAGATGAACAATAGCAACGTTTGTTTGCGTAATTGCTGTATGATTTTAAGAGCGTCCCCCCCTCGGAGCCCTACACTACAGCAACTTTCCCCCTCCCCACTAATTGGTGCAATCAATGGGACCCCCCTCAGCGAGGAGCCCCCTTTGCAGCAGGTGTTTGTGTTATTTCAACGTGGCATCAAGAGCAGTTGTGCATGCAGGAACCGGAGGCCCAGAGCGATCAATAGTGTCTCCCGGTGACCGATCACAGCCGATTAATCAGTGACACGAGATCAGTGAGTGGCTGAAATGTCACCAGCTCCATAATTAAGACCTTCATTAAGCCACAGTTAACAGAGTGGCACCTTGTTACTACATGCATGCACCCCATCCTCCTGCTTGTCTTGTCTTGTCTTGTCTTGTCTTGTCTTGTCTTGTCTTGTCTTGTCTTGTCTTGTCTTGTCTTGTCTTGTCTTGTCTTGTCTTGTCTTGTCTTGTCTTGTCTTGTCTTGTCTTGTCTTGTCTTGTCTTGTCTTGTCTTGTCTTGTCTTGTCTTGTCTTGTCTTGTCTTGTCTTGTCTTGTCTTGTCTCTCTCCATATGTTCCATTCTATCCCTCAATCATTTCAGCAGTTTGTCAGTTGATGAAAAGGGAGTTTAATCCCGTGTTGTTGTGCTAACCCCCTTTTGCCTCAATCTTTCATTTCCACGTACTCCGCCCCGCCCCGCCCCGCCCCGTCCTATCACCCGGCCGGCACGCTTCATCTTTGCCTATCTTGGCTATGGTGTGATGCCGCATGCTCCTGTAATCCAGATTAGCCGGCGAGTGTTCTTAATCTCATCACTTGCCCGATCCCTGTGTGGGCGGGTGTGCTTTTCCTGGTTTTGACGCGATAGGGACGGAAGGAGCCATAGATTTGGGATTAGAGTGGATTCTGAGAGCGAGTCACTAGAGGGAAGGTAAAGCGGAAGAGCCTTCCATCGTGCTACTGCACACATGGGAACACTTGATTAGGTACACCTAATAACGTCCAATATGTCGACTGGGATTGAAACCATTACGGAGCTACATGTTGAGGTTTTTCCTCTATTTACCCCTTCATTCTACAGCCATAATGATCACTGATTACAATATTATAACATATTCCTATTTTGATCAATACAAAAGAATTGGTCATGAAACAATTGACTGCATCATGTGCATCCATGTGTTGGTTTACAGATGAACCGTCCCATCCAGGTGAAGCCAGCAGACAGTGAGAGTAGAGGGGGTAAGCGACACCTGAGTCCACCCACACGCACGCACACGCACACACACGCACACACACGCACACACGCACACACACACACACACACACACACACACACACACACACACACACACACACACACACACACACACACACACACACAGCTAGGTCGCTATTTTTGGCATTTTCATTTTCAAAAAAAGCAAAGATGTTGCGAGCAACAGCTGCATTTCATTCATTTGCTTCACTTTCAGCTTGTCCTCCTGCTGACTCACTGTCACGTTACGACCACAGCTGAAAATGCTGTGGCTGGCTGGCTGGTTGGCGGTGCATTTTGTTAGCTCTCTCGTAAGCGTTTTCACAGTATGAAATCCAATTTCACGTACTGTACATAAACAATAGCAGCTGAGGAGTGCAAGCCTTGTGGGAAATGAGAAGATGACGTCACAGACTGGGCCATAAGTGGAAGAATATTTTCCGTCAAGAGCCACTGCCAGATGCTGCTGTTAGTATGTTTTGATGTGCTTTTGCGTTACTGCACTCTGGTGGTGAATTGAAGTGTAGCAGACGGCCTCAATTTGACGTTCGCTTGTCTGCTTTTATTCAAATGTTCATTTTGGAATTGAAGGTAATACGGTAATGATGACGATGTCATCCAATCTCATCATGCCTAACAAGTGACTTACAACTGCACACAATACAATGAAAGAAATTCTTTTTATTTTCTAATCCGCATCTTTTCTCATTGGCCATCCCCAGCTCCAACTGTTATGACCTAATCACATCACCGTGTTATATCTGTCTGCTGTCGATACGCTCCTTCCTCCTTAGAAGACAGGAAGCTGTTTGTGGGCATGCTGGGAAAGCAGCAGACGGACCCCGATGTCAGAAAGATGTTTGAACCCTTTGGCAGCATCGAGGAGTGCACGGTGCTCCGCGGGCCCGACGGTACCAGCAAAGGTAACCTCTCCCGAATTGCAGAGCAAATAAGAAAGTCGAGCTCTTTCAAAAGGCATAAATGCTCAATCTGATATGCCTTGGGTTGAAATAAATTGATGGCATCTATTAAGCCTCGGGCACTTTGCCCTCGCATGACTATTGCGGCTAACAATGCTAATGATATTTGCCATGGGAATCAAAGTGTGACGACCGTTCAAACATAGACGCCGGGTTTTCCTGCCGGGTTTTCCTGGCTGCCTGCTCAAAGTTGCTCAAAGATGGGCTTCAGGTCCTTCTCCTCCAGGTTTCGGGGTATTTGCCCAATGAAGAGCTTGATTGCGTCAGGCTCCTTCATTGAGAGTCTGTGGAAGAGCAAGAAAGACACAAACACACTGAGCCCAGGCTGCCTGCGTGGCTGCCTGCCTGCGTGGCTGCCTGCCTGCGTGGCTGCCTGCCTGCCTGCCTGCCTGCCTGCCTGCCTGCCTGCCTGCCTGCCTGCCTGCCTGCCTGCCTGCCTGCCTGCCTGCCTGCCTGCCTGCCTGCCTGCCTGCCTGCCTGCCTGCCTGCCTGCCTGCCTGCCTGCCTGCCTGCCTGCCTGCCTGCCTGCCTGCCTGCCTGCCTGCCTGCCTGCCTGCCTGCCTGTCTGTTGCCTGAGGCATGACTAATGGCGCAATAGGTTTTATGGCTCATTGCTAATGACGCGAGCGGCGCTTTACGGCTTGTGATTGATGAAGCAATGAACGCTTCCCGGACCATGTTTAATGACACCAAGGTTACCGAATTAAAGGTGGCGCCAAATGTAGTTTTAAACGGACGCATCCAGCGTGCGCGAGGCCACGCTATGATGCTGCCTGTGCTCTCGTCTAGGGTGCGCATTTGTAAAGTTCCAGAACAACGTGGAGGCCCAGGCTGCTATCAACGCTCTGCACGGGAGCCGTACTCTACCGGTGAGTCTTGTACACACTCGCACATTGGACATTTTGCCTCGCAGCCCGTTTCGATTTGTCTTTCTTTCCTTTTAGGGAGCTTCGTCCAGTCTGGTCGTGAAGTTTGCCGATTCGGAGAAGGAGCGGGGACTTCGGCGAATGCAGCAGGTGGCCTCTCAGTTGGGAGTCATCAGTCCCATGACCCTGCACCTCGGCGCCTACAACGCCTACACGCAAGCTGTGAGAAACCGTTTCTTTTCACACTTTACAAAGAATCGACGTTTGCGAGCGACAGCTCATGAGCTAACCGGAGCCGATGCAAGAGCCGTCAGTAATGCTCGGTTTGGAATTAGGAAAGAAAGAAAGAAAGAGAGAAAGAAAGAAAGAGAGAAAGAAAGAAAGAGAGAAAGAAAGAAAGAAAGAAAGAAAGAAAGAAAGAAAGAAAGAAAGAAAGAAAGAAAGAAAGAAAGAAAGAAAGAAAGAAAGAAAGAAGCTTTGGCTTCATGCCTTTTTTTTGGAACCCCCAGTTGATGCAGCAGCAGGCACTGGTTGCCCAGTCGGCCTACCTTTCTCCCGTCGCCACGGTGGCGGCCGTTCAGATGCAACAGCTGGCTGCCCTCAACCCCAGCAGCATCATCGCCACACCCATCGCGTCCATCACTCCCTCCTCAGGTACCGTAACAAGAGACGCCATTTCTGCTTGAAAGCGAGAGTCGGCTCTTTCATGACAATAGGGAGAAGGACTCGTCTCATTGACCATGTCAACTATTTGATGAGATGTAAAATGACATCCAAGTTGTGCTGAGCTGATATCGATTCAGATTTGGCCAGGCCATTTTGTTGTCTTATCAGATTAAGACGACTTCAAAAAGGCTCAATGGGCGATTTCATGATTGAGCTCAGTAATCGCTGCAGGGAGTAAGACTTGTGTTTCAATTCCATATGATTTCTTTCCTTCTCCTAATGCGCAGGTACCAGCACTCCACCCTCCATTGCGGCCACACCAGTTCCTGCTCTGCCTCCCCCCATCGCAGTGAGCAGCTACCCCTCCGTGGCAGCGCCACCCAATGGCCAATCAGCAACCGAGGCCCTGTACACCAACGGGGTCCACGCCTATCAAGGTATCCATCTGTCATCCATCCGTCATCCATCCGTCATCCATCCGTCATCCATCCGTCATCCATCCGTCATCCATCCGTCCATCCGTCCATCCGTCCATCCATCCATCCATCCATCCATCCATCCATCCATCCATCCATCCATCCATCCATCCATCCATCCATCCATCCATCCATCCATCCATCGACATGACCCTGGTGTTCCAGTCTTTGCGTGCGCCACAGCCAGAGCGCAATTAAGAGCAAATGAAGTGAAGCGACATTATTTGGAGCGTGCTGATGATGTTTTTGTGTCACAGCTCAGAGTCCTGTGCTGGACCCCCTGCAGCAAGCTTACACAGGCATGCAGCACTATACAGGTGAGGCGCGCTCACTCCGTCGTAATGTGGAACTCAAAATGATGGGAAGTGCAATATTTTCAGAATGAGGCAGCGGCACAAAGCGTCATCATTAACAGTGGATGGTGCAGCATTTCCTTCATTATTTAAGGAATACATTCCTCATGGAAAAAAAAAGTCATTTATGTATTTCAAATGTACGACACTATTCCTTCATAGCCAAATATTAAAAATCAACATTCTGGCTCTCCGTTCCATTTTACACAGGACACGTGACCTGAATACAAGAAGCTCTTATGTAACGTCATAAAAGACCTGCGCCCCATTTCCAGCAACCGTTTAAAGTCGACATCCAAATTGTCCTTCTCTTATAATTGCTATTTGTGCACAAGGAATCATATTCAAGCAAGTGTTCAAACTCAATCCTCCGTAAAAAATGGTATCCACTGTGTTGTAATCATATCAAGAAAAAATGGAATTTCTCATCACGACGCATGATTTAAAATGCAAAGATTTTGTTTCTCTTCTGCATGATTAAGCAGCCTGATTGCTTGAACATATTTAGTATTCTTTGGGCACTACTTGTATTCTTATCTTACTGAATTTCTTCAGATAGTATTCACAACTTTGTTACTTTACTGTCAGATGGTTGCCAGCTTTAATAATTGAGTCATCTAAATCAAATATATATAACATTCTGAATGTAAATAAATTGCCATGTCCCTTAATAACATGTCAGTGAGATGTTTTTTTTTTCTTTTGTCAATTTCCCGCAGCCACCTATCCTGCTGCCTACAGCCTGGTGGGGCAGCCGTTCCCCCACCAGCCCACCCTGGTAGCTCAGCAGCCACAGCAGCCGCAGCAGCTACAACAACGTGAAGGTAGGGAGGAAAAAAAAAAAAAAAGGCTTTGAATGTGAAATCACCTCAGACGTGTTGTCCAACACGTGGTTTGGCAGAATTTAGATTAGAGTTATCAGCGTGCAAACAGCCATGCAGTGCGGCCGCTTTATCGCTTCTTGACTTTATCAGCTTTCAGTATGTACCTTGCTTTGGTAGATCATGATTACAATGGTACAATGGTAGCATTAGGCTATATGGAGTGAGAACCATCTCTTTCCTCTCTTTGTGCAAAGGTCCCGAAGGTTGCAACATCTTCATCTACCACCTGCCTCAGGAGTTCACCGACTCTGAGATCTTGCAAATGTTCCTGCCCTTTGGAAATGTCATCTCAGCCAAGGTCTTTGTCGACCGTGCCACCAACCAGAGCAAATGCTTCGGTGAGCTGGAGCGTTTGCTGATAACTATTATTATGATGATAATTGTCAGCCGTGTGGTATTTAGAAAGAAAGAAAGAAAGACAAAAAGATGATTCTGGACGCGGGTTGCTTCATACGCCAAAGGCACATATTTTACATGAAAAAAAAGAAATGTCACAAAGCATACGCAGTATGTACTCATAATAATTTGGTGTGCACGCTGCTGTTGGGGAACGTTATTTTGAAGCTTTCCCGACCCGATGAGCTGTTTTTAGGAAGTGGTGACAGCTTTGACGAAGGCTGAAGTGACAGCCCAAAGTCCGATTTTTCTCTCTGGAGGAAAAAAAAAAAAAAAAAACTTTCAACCTACTTTGAAAAAAATGACAAAATGAACATCTTAATTTGCCATACTTGTGCAAGCTGCTATTTCAATTTGTACTTCATCGATGATTGATTGTTTCTATTCTCCTCAGGCTTTGTGAGTTTTGACAACCCATCCAGTGCTCAGACTGCCATCCAAGCCATGAATGGCTTCCAGATAGGCATGAAGAGACTGAAGGTGCAGCTGAAAAGGCCCAAGGATGCTAACAGACCTTACTGAAGGAGGTGAGTTTCAAAGTAGAATATGGCCAGACAGACAGACAGACAGCTACTAAGATGAGCCAGCCAGCCAGCCATTCAGCCAGTGTAAATGAAAGCTCAGTTCTTCTAAGGTGGCCAATCTCCATGTGGAACATGTCAGTCATCCACAGTAAATTACGCAGCACGTCTATGGATGGATACATTGCAGGCAGGCAGGCAGGCAGGCAGCCAGGCAGGCAGGCAGCCAGGCAGGCAGGCAGCCAGGCAGCCAGGCAGCCAGGCAGCCAGGCAGCCAGGCAGCCAGGCAGCCAGGCAGCCAGGCAGCCAGGCAGCCAGGCAGCCAGGCAGCCAGGCAGCCAGGCAGCCAGGCATCGGTTTGAATGTTTTCTAGTGTTGGAATAATCAAATCTCCTGTTGATCACAATGCAACTGCTGTCAGTCATGAATTTTTCTTTGACCTTTCGTTTATTGTTTTTGTGCTGTGCCACATGCCATTTTTCCTGAAACAAAATCATCACACCACTCTCAAGAGCGTCTGTCCCGCCCGCCCGTCCGCCCGCCGTCTACATACATAAATCGTGGAGACGTGCGTCGCTATGGCTACGGTTGCTTAGCGAGCGCTAAAAGCTCCCCCTTCCTTCTCACTGCGTCGTAAGTTAATTGGCCTGTGTTGGTTGCTGTGGCGATATTGCCTGTGATGGTTGCCGTTAGCAATTTTTTTCTTTTGGGGCCGTTGCCTTGATTCACCATGCTCAACTGCATGGCGGGTTACTGTGGCAACCGTCAACTGTGTTTGGTGCGTTGTGAGTTTCCTCTTATTATTTTGTCGTGGTTTCAATCCTTGCAAACACTGATCGATAAAAAGTCACTTGACCTCAGCATTTGTAAGTAACTGATAATCATGACATGCTTTTTGTTTTTTAAACAAACCAAATTGTCAAATAAATATGAACTTAATAGAGGTCTATCCTTCACCTTTTTTAAAAAAAAAATTATTTGGTAATCTGTCATGATTATCATTCTTACACTTTCCCTTTGTTTAGTTGGATGGTGTGGTAGTTTTCCGTGAAGGGGTTTTTGTTTGGTTGTAACTGAATTTCATGTGACTTTGTGCCTGAACTTTGGTTGTTGTTTGTGACGCTGGAAACGTAATGAGCATATTTAAATACATAAAGAGGGGAGAGGACAAAGTTTGTTTATGACGGTAGGTAACGTACGTGTGTTTGTGTGGGTGTGAGAATAAGTGAAATTTGGAGTGTAAACGTCTATGTCATATGAATTGGTTATCTATTTTGGAGACGTTAGTCTAAAAAGTTTCGGGTTAATCCGTTTGGTTCCTGTGACATGTGCTGATGGCGGAGGAAACGTATTCCTCTTTAGGAATTCTGGGGACCAAAAGCATATCGACAATTTTCCATCAATGTGTTCCTCTGAAATTTATAATCTACATCATGCTCACGGTGTATCTGCAAATCACCGACCGGCAAGTTGTTGTAAAAGTAGGAGATGATGATGATGATGATTCTAGGACTACGCAAATAGGCAACCTTTTTCATCCATAAGATTTGGGCAAACATTGGAGTGAGTGCCCACCAGAATTCCTACTGTGCATGTTCTCAATTAATTTGCCTGCCTAAAGAGATGAAAAGCGACTTTTGTCCAAATGTGCATTCACTTGCAGCACTATGACTGCCGCTGTTTGACTTGCATGGACGCTCCAATTGAATAGTGACACTCGTCCCCTGCAGTGTCATTACAAGCAGTGCTTATTGATTGCAGTTAAACAAACAAACAAAACAAGAAAATATGAATTTGTACCTATCTCATGTTGCTTTAAAGACTTTGTCTTTTCTCTCTCGTTTTGCCTCTAGGACAATTTAGGAGTTCAATCAAGAAAAACCACCTCGGGATGTCCCAGCCTTGTTTGGTTGTTTGACCAACCATAATAGCACATAGGAGCAACACTTTACACACACACACACACACACACACACACACACACACACACACACACACACAGACAAAAAAGACAGTATGACATTATCTAAAAATACACCAAAAATACCAAAACACGAGTAACTGCAGTAATATCATCCAGCCACAAATACTACAATATCAGAAGCGCTCCAAGAGTTCCTATCATTCCATAGCTGGATTCATTTATATGATGTACATATTCTGTCAGCAACAAGTTCTAATCTACATGTTAAAAAAAAAAAAAGAAGAGCATATCACTTATGTGATTCTACTGAACAGGGTCCTGCTGTACAGT
Organism: Syngnathus scovelli; assembly: GCF_024217435.2. Classification (NCBI taxonomy): domain Eukaryota; kingdom Metazoa; phylum Chordata; class Actinopteri; order Syngnathiformes; family Syngnathidae; genus Syngnathus; species Syngnathus scovelli. The sequence continues at coordinate 570,575 of NC_090865.1, forward strand.
GTGATTTGTGATCTAGAAGGTCGGCTCTACACAGTCGGGAGGGAAAAGAAAATATATTCTGTATCATTACCACTGGTAATTTTGTTATGTAGAAGTAGTTTGATTATTTATACTTAAATTAAGATGATGGAAGAGAATTGAATGGGTTTCCTCACACTGTAAATACCTTGGTTGGGAGAGGGCGGGGCTAGAGGGATGTGTAAAAATCAAAATCTTCTTCTGCTGCCACTACTTTTCAACTTTACAAAGTGGAAAAAAAGGGGTTGGGATTTTTTCTATCTTTGCTTTTTTTTTTTTTTTTTTTAACGTTTAATTTATTTGGTAATACATTTGATGGGAGGGATGTGATTTGTTTTTATTTATTTGAAGAATTATGAGGACTCATTCTTTCAAGACAATGAATATCCTTATTATAGAGTTTTTAATTACATAAATGTAAGGAAGTTAAAAAAAGCATAATGTTTCCTTATTTATTCTCTACAGTTGCTGTTTTAAAATATGTCTTTAAAAGAAAATAAAGTACAATTTAGACAAAAGACAGAAATTGTGGCAGATGTTATGTGAGGTTGGTGCCATTTCTCCATAAAAAGGAACTTAATAGAGAGAAGACAGCTAAAATAAAGAAAAATGTGACTGTATGAATATGGAGTGGATGGGGAAAAGTGTTTGGAGCTCTGGTCTGCCAAAGCTTTCTGGGTTTGGCCTGATGTGTCTAAACACGCTTCTGTGGCATGTCTGAAGTATGACGGCCTCATTTTTGGGCTGCAAGCTGCTGTGAAAGAGACAAATAGTCAATATGAATACAATTATAAAATCCTATACAATAATAGTTTTCTGGATCTGAATATACCTAAAATACTAAAAATACTAGTACTACGTCACAAGACAATTTAGCACGAGTAGAAGTGACGTTTTTATTCTTTGTTGTTTTTACGCCGTTTTTAGTGTGGACAAATGGCGACCAATAAATGCATATGAATGCTTTTGAATTCACATGATATTATGAATTATGCCGGGGTGGTGGGCGCCCTCTAGTGGCACCAAAGTGCAGCTCATCTTCACTGCTAGTCAAGATCCGAGTGTCACTCACGTCATTTTTTCCCAGCCTGCTCCCCGCCCACAGCCGGTTCACTCTAAACCACCTTAATATTCATTGCCCGACTTGACAACTAACTGCGAAATGACAGAGAAAGGCAACACATCGCCCCTCTTTGCACTTTGCTAGACTTGAAATTCCCACTTGAGAGGAGGAGTGCTGTGAAGTCAAAGTGCGACAGATTTCCCCCACCCACCCAGCGAGCCAGCCAGCCCGCCAGCCCAGAGAATGAGGCGAACCTGAGCTGAAGAGGGAAACGAACGGGCTGTTGCCATTCAATTGAATGTTCACAAGTGCCTTGAATGGGGAAGCGTACATAAAATTCACTCGGCGTGAACAGGAAAAGAGGACAAGCAGCTGCAAAGAACCGCCGAATACAACACTACCTGGCCGTGTCAAAGTCTGAGAAGGTAAGTTGGCGGCTGCACCGTTACTCGATGGACGCTTTCCCCCAATTCACCCAGGCCATTGATTCCTTTTTTAAAGTGAGAAAATGAACACCACTGGCGCTTGATTATCCTTTCAGAAATAGTTTGTCGCGTGGTTTTGTTGTTTGTAACAAACTGCATAAGAGCACCCGTGACAGCTTGCAAAATGAGCGAGGCGGAAAAGAGCTAATCATCAAAGTTGAGCTAGCAGGCCCAAGCTTGTCGTCTTCTCGGTTGCTTTTTTCTTGTCGGAGAACCGCGATAAGACCAGCCCAACTTAGAAAGTTTTCCTCATAGCTAATTGTTCCCTCGTCGTTCAAGAAATGCGTTGTCGGGTTTAGAATATGGGTCTGTTACGTTCATTCAGTTTACGCCCAAAAGTTTTTGAAGGTACAGTGCGACGCACCGCTTCAAAGTTGCTCAATTTTTATTCTTCACGTGACATGGCCATTTAGGGCAGACCATTTGTTTGATTGCGTTCTCATTTCTCAACGTTTGGTTCCGCTATGTTCGAGATTCCCCGCTTGCTCCACGTGCGTGCGTGCGTGCGTGCGTGTGTGCGCGCGCGCGCGCTGGTCGCTTTGGACAGAACCACTCCCAAAGTGTTTACGCAAAGTGCGTAGAAAGCTGCAAGTTGGAGCACCAAAGTTTGGGTTGAAAAGTCAGCCTCACGATGCTCCTCCGACCAGGTTGATATACAACAAAGAATTGGTCAAGTTTCAATTCAGCTCATATTTTCCTGGAGCGTTACATCCTGGATCCACTTGTGACCGAATTTTTTTTCATTTTTTTTTCTTTCCCAAATGAGCCCTACCACGCTCAAAACTGCAAGTGAAGCGGCTTGCTTTTCATCCACTTATCACAAACATATTTACCAGGATATCAAATAGTTCAGACGTAATGCTGAATGCTT